>NC_056732.1:1543181882-1543189382 GCF_019279795.1 Protopterus annectens
AACCCAAACAAAACTAAACTACTCATCCTCCAACCCAACAAACATACTCAAAACAACTCTCACTTTTACATCACAGCAAAAGACAACACCACTATATACCCAACTGAACACACCAAATTGCTAGGAGTGGAAATAGACAATAAACTAAAATTTGACATTCACATATCCAAAAGTCCACAAAAAACTAGGAGCGTTATACAGAAATAAGCAACTTCTCACCAAAGCAGCAAAGATTTCAATAGCAAATTCCCACCTTATCTCCACCCTACTTTATGCCTCTCCAATATATACCAACCTAAGGCAATGCGATCTAAACAAGCTAGAGACCTGCTACAACAAAATTGCCAAATTCGCCACAGGGGCATCCAACCATAGTCACCACTGTTTCTCCCTTACTGAACTATGCTGGCTTGAACTCCTTCACCTCCTTCAATGGTATCAACTCTCACTCACCCACAAACTAGTAAACCATCCACTAAATGTCCCATCCCTCCAGAATCTACTCCAACCCTATTGCACCACCAGACCACTAAGATAAAGCAACAAAAATCACTTGCAGATCACTAAAGCCAATAACTCTGCTGGTGCAGCACTATTCTCTTGCACCATAGCCAAATTATGGAACTCCCTCCCACCCACAATTACCTCCATACCATCATGCACCCACTTCAAAACTTTACTAAAAGTGCATCTAAAAACATGCTGGCTATGCCCTTGTAACTCCCACTCTAATATCACCCACCTCATCCAACCACTACCTTTCTTTCCACTCCACTAACTACCTTGATTATAGCAAGCTCAGATGCTCATAAGCCTAGTACTTATTATACAGCAGGAACTTCTTATTCTAACATTTGTTAATGTCTGTTATGTACTTCACAGATAAAGATTCTAGTTGTCTACTGATGTACTATGTTCTTCATCTGTAAATATGTTGTAATTGCTATGTTAAATTGTTAATCGCTATGTAATCCAATGTAACTACAACCTGTTTATTTTAATTGTGGAGCTTTTCTCCCTGGGCCTCTGCTGAAAATGGACTTACGTCCAGTCGGACACTCCCGGTTAACAAATGTAAATAAATAAATAAATGTATCAATCAAGAGCAACACTGGTCAGCTAGTTTCCAATGTTTCTCATAAGGAAACATGTAGAAACTCTTTCTTAGATTTCTGCAGCCTACACCCTTTTTTATGAAAAGGCATGTACTTAGGGTTCAATTTTTCAGATTGTCAAGTATCATCTATGAGGACAGCACTTTTCAGCTTGAAAGTAGTTTTCTTTCACATATGTTTGCAAAACTTCACTACCCGGAGCAATTGATTTTTGATGTTTTTGCTGAGGTAGCTTCTCAAAGACACAGCAAGCACAAATCAATTCTAAAAATTGGTTTTGTTCCCAAATCTAACATTAATAATGAAGCCAACATAGACAGACAATGTAGCTTTCCCCTACATATTTGCAGGGACATGTACTCCATCAAAAATATTATACATAAAAACTGCATTATTAATAGTGCTAACAATGAGTTAGGCAAAGTGTTAGGTTATGATCCTTGTTTTTCTTACAAAAGGACCAAGACACTAAAAATGTCATTTGAAAAAGACACAGAACATTTTTGTGATAATCCTACTTCATCTACAGTCTCTAATGGTATGTTTTCTTGTTCTAGATGTGTTTGCCCACATATTTACATTGGCACTTTTTTTCAATTTTCAACACTGTAATTTAACTGTTACATTCTACAAGCATTATGATTGCCACTCAATGTTTGTTGTTTATGCTGGTATTTGCAACTCATGTCAGTGTTTTTATGTGGGAAAGACTATCAGGAAGCTTTTAGATCGTGTTAAGGAGCATCTGCCAGCTATTAGAAAAGGTGACCATAGTAATGCATTAGGCAGACACAGTACTGTTTGTTCAAACTTCACTGGTTTCAATTTTTTTATTTTGGAACATGTTGAGCAAATTTTTGGTGACTGTGAAACATTGCTGAACTCAAGAAGTTACGTTGGCAACTGTTACTGAATGCTGAAACCACTCCCGGTCTTAATGATAACTTGAATTTAAAATGTGCTCTGCGGTGGTTAGCTTAACCACCACACCACTCCCACAAAGTAGCATCATTAGTTACAGTAACAACAGCTGTACATATTCTGTTTAATGATTGGTTTATTTCTAGCTTTGATAGTTACCATTAGTTTCTGCGTGACTGCTGTTTCTCCTGCTTCGTGCACAGTATTTATCTTTGATTCTGTACACTTGAATTTAGTTCTGAAGAAGTGCCTTATATCAGTAAAGGCATGAAAGCTCTTAACAACAGTTCGGACACTGTGTTTTATTCCATATTTTTTTTTCACCAGTAAAAGAAGTTTATTAGTTTTATTAGCATTTTTCTTCATTTATTTTGAGTAAGGTTTTAATTTTTATTATATATATAAATATATATATATATGTATATACATATATATGTGTGTATATATAATATATATATATATCTATCTATATATATATATATATATATATATATATATATATATATATATATATATATATATGTATATATATATATATATATATATATATATATATATATATATATATATATATATATATATATATATATATATATGTATATATATATATGTCTGTGTGTGTGCGTGTGTGTATATATATCTATATCTATATATATATATATATATATATATATGGTTCTATCTTACTACGTCGACAAAGTCAGAATCACCGACAGCGAGAACACCCCGGCAGAGATCGAGCAAAGAAGACCGGGCGGATCAAAACCCCGACGCCTGAGAACACATGGGAGGGAAAAGGTGTAGTTATCGCGGTAGTGACGACGTTAAGGTGCGAGCCAGGTAAGTGTGTTGCTGTGATAGTTTGTGGGTTAGGGGCGGCGGGTCGTTAGAGTTAGGCTGAAGCGGTGGCAAAAGGTGTGGGATAGTTTGTGTTAGCTGGGTTAGGTTAAGGCGGAGGTAGGTATCGTATGGTTTGTGGCGGGCTATGTAAGTGGTGGATGGGGAGTTAGGTTAGCGGGTGCGGGAAGTGTGCGACTGTATAGGTTTGGTTAGGGCGGCAGGTTGAGTTAGGGTTAGGGGGCGGGGCGGGTGAGTGTTAAAAGTTGTTAGACCTAGTTAGGGGGGTTAGGGGTGAAGGTTAGGAGTGTGTGTTGTGTTGAGGAGTGTTGGTTCAGGTTGTTGGGGTAGGTTTGTGTTGTGTGTGTGGTTATGTGGTGTCGGTGATTTTGTTTTCGGGGTTTGACATGTCAGTAAGATAGATCCATATATATATATATATATATATATATATATATATATATATATATATATATATATATATATATCTATATAGATAGATATGGTGCACTATTAATGTATCGAAGTTAAAAAAAAGTACTTAACAGCGAACTATGTCACCAAAAGTTCACATTACCTAATGACCCAAATGTCGAAAATCAGCTGTTAATACCGAAAATGTCGAACACATTTTATGGCACTTAACAGCAATTCCACCCTTGCCATAACTCCCTAACTAGTACACCTAACATCCTGTTTTTGCAGGGGGGCAAGTCCCCCTGCACCCCCCTGTGGGAGGCTGTGCCCACACCACTCCCTAACTATATATTCCAACTCCGCGATCACACTACAGTGAGGAAAGGGATGTATTTCCCTTACCGCACTATACCGCGATCCCTGTACATAATCGAACGTTCATATTTGCAAATGCACAGTTCATTTGCATGTGTAACGTTTGATTATATAGCTTGCACACATATGAACTATTCGAACATCTGTAGTTCGAATCGTTCATAGGCATACAACTCTACGTTGGCATTGTAATAGTAAACCATATATATATATATATATATATATATATATATATATATATATATATATATATATATATATATATATATTGCAGTCGGACATTGGATCCACATTCTGAACCTCTTACCGCAACAAATTTGACCAAAGGCTGTCTAAATGGGGGGGGGGGTGAAAGGCCCCAAACTAGGGGCCTCTTTTAATTATTGCCCTTATCCCTTCCTCCCCAGCAGAACTGTTCTGCCTTGCAACAAAATTACAACCTCTGCCAAGTCTTGAACCCAGGGCCCTGTAAATTACAATCAAAGAAATGTACCATTACACCATCTGTGCCCTATAAAATAGTGTTGACATTCCAAACATATCAGTTTGTACAGTCATTCAACACTAGGGAAAGGAGTTTGTAGAATCAGTCAAGTACTCTATATATACATGTATATATGTATGGAGATGCATATATGTAGACAAATCTATACATAATATATATAATGTGAATATATACATACCAAGGCTATAGACGAGGGAAAGGTGGTCCACACAGCCTACCTTGACCTCGCAAAGGCCTTCAACACCATTCCCCACTCAGGTATTATAGACATGCTCACCAGCCTGAACATAAACCCCTAGGTCATGAGATGGGTTGCCAACTGCCTCATGGACAGAACCCACGTGGTAAGAGTTGCAGGAGCTTGGTCTGACTCTAAACTGGTTACAAGTGGCATTCCCCAGGGCTCAGTCCTAGGACCCCCTCCTGTTCGGCATATACTTCTCAGAGGTACAGGCAAGCAGAGGAGGACTATGGCTGACCAAGTTTGCAGACGACTGCAAACTAGGGCTATAATTGACTCTCCGGCTGACACAGAAATCCTCCAAAAGGGTCTCACTGAGACAGATACCTTGTGTCAAAACCATGGCCTCAAGCTAAATGCCAAAAAGTGCATAGTCATCCCCTTTGGAAAAAACAAAGTACCCACAAACTACCACATAGGTGGTAGCCCCCTAAATATGGAAGATGTAATAAGGGATCTGGGGACTGAAGTAGATAGTAACCTCTCCTTTGATAATCACATTGCCAAAGTGGTTAGAAAATCCTTCTATGTGGCCCACCTAATCACAAAAGGGTTTGCATCCAGATCGAAAGAGGTCATTGGCCCCCTCTATGCATCACTCATCAGACCCATCATAGAGTACAATGCCCCATTTGGGATGTACCTGCAACAACTGGAAAGACCACAGAAGTTCCTCATCAAGAGGATCACTGGCCTCAAGCAGATGCCCTATGCAGCTCGACTGAAGAAACTCCAGCTGTACTCGGTTGCATACCGTCTACTCAGAGGTGATCTCTGCCTGACATACAAGGCCATGTCCAACCCAGAATTGATGGACATGCTCCACCTAAAGAAAACTATATCCCCTCGAGCTCCAGGGATCTAAACTTCACCACAACAATAAATAGGACGTGCTGGAGGGATAGATTCCTGTCCCAGAGACTTCCCATGCTCTGGAACAAGATTTCAATCTACATTAGGCATAGCTCTTTGCTAACCCTCTTCAAGAAAAACCTAGACGAGTGGATGGGAAACAGAAAGTTTACCCCAGGGATCACTTCAATGGCTCTGCTGGACAGAGGTGCAGGGAACTAATCTAAGGGGCTGGCAAAAGCCAACACATTCTGGCTAGGGTTATAAATGCCTTTGGGCAGATAGCCTAGTACCTACCTATAAACCTATGAACATTAAATATATATATATATATATATATATATATATATATATATATATATATATATATATATATACATATGTATATGTATACAGAAATATGCAGAAATATATGACAGCTACAAACACATGCAATCAGAGGATCATGCTGCTGCATACTAAAAGTCTAAATCTGAAAATGCACTCACTGGAAGTATTCCTTAAAATGGGGAACAATGACATCTGTGGTGTAACAGAGACCTGGTTAATGGCAGCAGGAAGCACCCTGCATTACCAGCCTATAACTCATTCCACAACTTTGGTTATAGAACCTGGACTGAAGCTCCAAATGTGGTGGTATTTCCATATTCATTAAGTATGCACACACCTCCAGAGTGGTGGACCAAATAATGCATTACAGATCCTTCAAGCGTAGCTAACATTGGGTAAGACAGGTGTACAGGTTGTAGCCTGCTATAGGTCCCCAAACATGTCCCAAGACTCACACTCCATGTCCCTAAACACCCTGGAGAATAATATTGTCCACCCTAACACTCACATACTGGTTGACTTCAACTACCCCACCATTAACTGTGAAAGGTACTCATGTACCGATGCACATGCCCATCACATTGACCTGGTCCTTCCTAACATGAAGGACTGTTGCCCTACACCAATAGACAACTCCCTCTTTTTATATCTGAACACAAATTAATTACATTTGAAAATCCACAGTCCTCCCACCCCCCTGCACAGGTAAGCACCATGAAAAGCCATTCCAAACCTAAATATGGCCTCATAAAAACAGAGGTGGCTAACCTCACCACAGCCATGCAAATGCAGACTAGTTGCATGACAACTGAATCAAACAACTATGCACTATGAGCACATACACAAATACATGGATACTGCCAAACCCAATACAACCAGGACCCTCACCTCCAAAAACAGGAAGCTGATCAGGTGTTCCCCTGCCATGAAGAAACTGTACAACAGATGGAGGGAACCGATATGGAATAAGGTGAAGTTCCAAGACTGGAAATAAACCCTTATCAGCCTCAATTAAAAGTTGAGATCCCTCATCAAATACTACACAGTTAGCTGTGAGAAAAGACTTGGTGCACATAGTGAAGACAACCACAAGGCCTCAAACAATCATGTAAAGAATATCCATGGCAATACCAATATTTGTTCTGAGCTACTATACAATGGTACTTCCAGACTAAGCCAACAAATAATGCCAATATACTAGCTGCCATTTTGAGTGCAAAATTAACCCCTCTCTCCCCCACCTCAAAGGACCAATCACAATACCAGTACAATGCCAGGCACCCAGTATTACTGCAGCACAAGTTAAAACACCCCTGTCCAAGTCCAGGAATACAGCTTCTATGGGACCTGACAATATCCCTGGCTGTGTTCTACATGAACTGCAGAGTGACTTGGCACCTCACCTGTGTGCCCTGTTCAAGCACAGCCTCACCTCAGGCTTTGTCCCTACTGAATTGTGCACTGCTACAGTCACCTCTCTCCAGAAATGAGGTGTGACTACAGACCCTGGGAAATACTGCCCCAAATGCCTGACAAGCTATGGAATGCATTATCATGCACCTTATAAACAGAGATATGGGAATCTTCAGACTCAGGATCCCACACAGTTTACTTTTGTGAAGGGTAGGTCATAACTGCTCAATCAGCCTGGTCAACTTCTTGGCGTCAGTCACCTGAGCTGTGGATGAAGGCAAGGTGGTACATACAGCCTACCTTGATCTGGCCAAAGCCTTTGATAACATTCCCCACTCAGGAATCATGCAAGAACTCACTAAGCTAGGCATCAATCCCTATATCACTAGGTGGGAATAGAGACACACAACAGGGGTAGATTGGACATACTGCTGTCATACATTGAGACAGTTGCAGATGTCACTAGGTTTGTTGCAACCTCCTTTATGAGGAAT
>NC_056732.1:1543554382-1543742011 GCF_019279795.1 Protopterus annectens
ACACACACACACACACACACACACATACCTCCTCAACCACTACATGTCCATTAAATTCCCCAGCACTTACCTCTAGTGTGAGCAAATACATTGAAAGTAATGTGATAATATGAACATTTGGCTGAGTTCATTAACTCTACTGGCTGGCCTAACTTATGCAGTAGAGTGATTCAACAGAGTGATTCTCTGAATCACTCAGCAGTATAAAAAATGGTTCACAGGTTAGTACCAGGCTAACTGCCCTTGGGAGCCAATTTTTAAGCCTAGCCAATTATCCCTTGTGAGACTCAAACCTTGCACCTTGTGTTTGTAAGGTAAACATCTTAACCATTAAGCCACCCTCCCAACCCCAATAAATAAGTTCATAGGTTAGTACTAGGCTAACTTGCCCTTATGGGCAATTTTAAGCCTAGCCAGTTACACCATGTCAGAATCAAACCCTGCACCTTGTGTTTCAAAGGTAAGCACCTTAACCATTACACCAACCTCCCACTGCTCCCTTACTCCCTTACTGCAGGCATTTCTGGGATGGAGAGCACATGGCTAACTAGCATAGGCCACAGCACCAGAATACCTCACCAGCATTTGCAGCAGGCCACAGAGATGACCCACTGCAATGCTACACCTCTTTGTCTTAGAGCACTGTGGTAGAGCAGTAGGCCACAAAGATGGCCCACTGCAATGCTACACATCTTTGTTTTAGAGCACTGTGGTAGGGGTGTATCTGAATGAGAAATAGTTACTCCATCTGTAAAAGTGGCTTTAGCACTGAAGGTAACCTTTTCAATCACAGTTAGTATCTGGAAATCTAATCATGGTACTGTCCTGTGATCTATCATCATGTGTTAAAGAGATTATGTGATCATTAGGATGCAAAGAAAGGACAGCAAACATTTACTAATTTACAGAACAGGAAATGGAAAAAGTGATGACAGTGAATAGATACCAAGTATCTTTATGCATTTGAATAATGTGTGATATACATTCTTCTATTTTAATATAGGACAATGAATTATTATAAGGCTTTTTTAAATTTAAATAAGAGTAAAAATCTGTATTTTTGTTTTCATTTTTTAGATTTCTTAATTAGGTAAGTATACTCATTCAAAAACACATTTCAAGAATGAGTAGGGCCACAACAGCAGCAAGACAATAATACATATAAAGGGAGAAAACATTAATTGCATAAGACATTACACAGGAAATTACAACACATCTCACACAGTTTCGAAAGAGACACAGTCAAGGCTGTCGTATCCAAAATAAAACTCTTTATTTCAGTGCACAACACAAGTGCTTTCACCATACAGGCATCATCAGGTGTAACAGATAGCACTAAAAAGCACACACCTTTATACTTATTCTAAAAACACGACTGATACAATGAAACTAAATTTAAAGACATATCATGATTTTAAAAACAGATAGCACTTTAGTAAAAAGTTTTATTTTGGATACGACAGCCTTGACTGTGTCTCTTTTTCTTTCGAAACTGGATTTTGCTGTTTTGAGACACAGTATCGGATTCTTATTATGGTAGTCTTTAGTCTTTTCTACATATCTCACACAGTGTTGTAATTGATTACACAGGATATTACATACACAATGGTGCATTATACATTATTCTGTTCAGCAAGGATACATGTCATTTAACCTCTGAAAAAAAAAACTATAAAATCACTGGAAGATGGTGGAATTAAAAATGAGAAGTCAGTAGGAAAAAAAATTCTAGAGAAAATAAAACAGAGTTGTTGTTGTGTCTTTCGGCTTTTCCCAGTTAGGGGTCGCCACAGCGGAACTCCAGTCCGCTAATGATTGGCAGTTGATTTTTACGTGCCGAGTTGCCAGCCCTGACACACAACCTTCAACGAAGGTACGCCCACTTACGCATGTCTCCACGCAGAAGACGCTCTAGCTGAGAATCGAACCAGACAGTGTCTGACTGTGAGGCGACAACACTACCGCAGCACCACCACCGCGGATAAAAAAAAAAAAAAAAAAAAAGTGTGACTGAAAGAGAAAGAGAGCTAATCTGAAGGCAAGTGAAGGTTGCGAGAAAATAAAATAGTGGACAAAGTTTGCTTTGAGAGAACGGATAACCAGAAAGAATAACTAATGTACTTACATTAACATACCTAATGTGTTTCATTTAGCATTAGGTTTATGGTCATGGTATTGGTGCCATTTGTTAACATGTAACAGACTCTGTTAGAGGATCCAGGAGTCATCTGAAGAATTTATGATAGCTCCAGGCTTACAGCCATCTGCAAACTTGTTCAGGCATAGTCCCTGACATCTGATTTTACTTCAGAAAGGTAAATAAAAGCCCTGGGGAATATTACTACTGAGGAGCCTTTTTGAGGAGAGTGAGCCCTCAGTCTTTATTTATGAGTTCTGTCTGCAAACCTTCTAGCAATTCAAGTAATTAGAAAAGAAACATCTAATTTGATTAATCTGCCTATGATGCCACAGTCTGGAAAGGTACCAAAGGCCAATGTAAGCTCTAAGTACTCTGTGTGTACAGATTCACTTTCTTCCAAGGTAGCAATACCTTTTTAAAAAGAAGTCAACCGAGTTAATATGCAGGATCTACCCTTCAAGAACCCAGACTGGGTTGAAGAAATGTAAGTTTTAAACATCATTATTCATGAGGCCCATTTTGATGCACTACATTATCTCATATATAAGGCTGATAAGGTTTATTGATGTATAGTTACTGGGATCTATGGTGGGCCATCATTTTGAAGGAATAAGTGCACTTTTCTATCCCTCGGGGTCAAAACTACTTGACAGAATGAAATTAAACAGGTTTAGGACAGAGATAGTTAGACAGTGATTCATGCTAGCTGGAAAGTATCTGAATATGCAGGGCCAGATCCAGCACTAAGTGATCTAGGCAGATTCCTGCCGAGCCACAACATTAAATTAAAAAAAGAGAAACGTTTTCTTAGTTTTCTCTGCTACCATGTACTGTCACTTTAAGAATTTAAAGAAAGAAACATTTTCCTGAAACTTTATACTGCTGCTTTAAGAATTAAAAAAATTTCCTGCTTTGGCCATTTTCATGTCATGCTACTTTCTGCTTTCAGCCAATGAAACAGGAGCAAGCATGGGTGCAAGGCTTCAAAGCAGAACAAAACAAAACACTAACAGTGGGTATATGGAGTTTTTGCACAGCATAAAGGCAATTGTCTAGAGTTGGGCAGAGAAAGTGCCCATGCAGTATTTAATGGCTGGTGTTTGGCTATCGAGAGTCCATGTATCATTTAACAGCAGGTGTTTGGGGTTTCTGCATTGAAAATCCTTACCCAGGCAGTTGGCAAAAAGGCCTAAAGCTCCTACTTGTTAATGAGATGCTCTCTCTGGCAAGAGTTCAGGGTTTGAATCTTTTCACCTTCATTTATCTTATGTGTGACACTGAGTCATTTATTTAACCAGGTAATTGGGAATTTATGCTAAGATCCTTAATGATCTCCAGGACTGCATACCTAGCAACTATGAACCTATTGTCGTTTTTTGCCAGACACTTCCCATTGCATAGCTGATCTCATTTAGGAAATGTTTTGGCAATATCACTGCACACTATTTTTAATGTAACATAGTCAAATTATTCTTCAAGGGTAGCAGGCACTGATTTGAGGCACTTAAATGCAAATCTATTTGCCAGCAGTACCCACTGCATTAGTAATGTGGAATTATTCAGATGGCTTTTACTTAGATTGTACATATTGACTTAGCATATGTCATCAGGCAGTTAATATTTCTTATGCTCTTATAAATACTCTTCTATTTAAAATGTGCTACACATGGCTGCATCTTATGGCATGATGTTAATGCTCTTTATACAATTTCATGTAGTTCATCCAAAACTACCAGTAAAATACATGTAATTTATTTCTTTATAACAATGAGGGGTGTGCACAGTTAGGAGCGGCCTTAGGTCAACTGGCACCCTAGGCAAAAGGGCTCCACGGCACCCCCCACCACACTACCTGATGCGCCCATCCTGGTCTACCTACACCAAATAAATAATGGAAAAGCACCCCTACCAGCCGGCCGCCTAGTTGGCCTATGCCTAAGGCCAGCTATGTGCACAGTGAACATAGTAGTTATAACTGCTGGTGTGGGTTCGGGGTGCTCTCTGGAGATGAAAGTACCTTATGCTCTTATTTGGTCATTTTTAAACTGTCAGTAATCTGACTTTGCAGCAGTAGTGTGTGTGTGTGTGTGTGTGTGTGTGTGTGTGTGTGTGTGTGTGTGTGTGTGTGTGTGTGTGTTTGTATATGTGAGAAGCTGAAATACTTTGTCTACTGTATGATTGTATGAAATAAATTTGAAATATGTGACTTTTGTCATTATTATTGTTCATTGTTTAACACTGTAGTTAACAATGTAGCTACAATTGTTGGGTTTCAGGAATGTCTGTGAATGTAAATGCACACATAATCTGCCACTGACCAGATACATTATCAATGAATGTGAGTTTCAAGGGAAGAAAAGATAACTGTTGCTCATGCTAAGTCTGTTTTCAATGTGAGACTTTTATTTTGTTTTCATTAGTAAAATTACATCAGTGTTTGTGCTAAAAATATGTAAACCAAATGGCCAGCAGTTAATGTGTCAAAAAGAGCACAAAAACAAAAGTAAAAAATAAAGTTATAAAGCTTTATTAAACACAGACACAGACCGGTTTCGGCAAATCCATGCCTTCTTCAGTGTGAGTGAATGGACATTTACTCACACTGAAGAAGGCATGGATTTGCCGAAACCGGTCTGTGTCTGTGTTTAATAACGCTATATGACTTTATTTTTTATTTGTTTTTGTGCTCTTTTCGACACATTAACTGCTGGCCATTTGGTTTACATACTTGGTACTTTCCGGCCGTGCGGAACCTACGTGCAGAGCATTTCATTTGGATGTGCTAAAAATATGACATAAAGATAAATAATAGGTAATATTTCAAGAAGAAAACAGTATGCACACTGATTGGTTTGAACAGTGTTTATGGTAACTAGGGAGAGACAGTCAAATAATGGGACACGGAAATGGCTGTGGGGGGTGGACCCTGGTCCATTACTCTGCCTAGGGCCCCATTTGACCATGATCCAGCTCTGCTAATATGGTGTCAGTCTCATTGAGCTAGTGTTTTTATTTTCTTACAGCCAAGAGAGCAATTAAAAAAAATGGTGGCACCCGTTGTGGCAGCTGCTGCTTCAGCTCAGCAAGGAAATGTGCATTATTTGTCTTATTTTATGTGCAATTTAAGAGGAAAAACCAAATCGGGAGCAAATACTAACGGTAAGTTAATTTATAATAGAGAGTCTTGTAGAAATTCATCCCTTGGGCTCTTCATGCAATAGGTTTGATAGGTTGCTGTCTTTGGGGCCTGTGAGGCCTACAAAACTCCTAGAGCTGCAGGAGCTAGAAATTATATTTAATCATGACCCAAAAGGCCTGGAACTAATGAAACCAACATCTATGGGTAACAGCAAGAGAAGGAGATGTAAGAGATGTGAGTAAGCATTTAAAAGAGAATCCAGGGCTGGAATTACTGTAAGGCTAAAAGCTAATCCCTTCAGGCCTGCACTCCCATCCATACTACTGGCAAATGTTTAGTCTTTGAAAAGCAAAATGAACTACATAAGGTTAGACCTGTCTACTCAGAACAAGGTGAGGAACTATTATGTACTTATTTTTACTGAAATCTAGCTGAATTTGAACAATGTTGCAGTTCACTTGGAGGGAATGTCCCTTTTTAGGGCAGACAGAATACAATCTCTGAGTGGAAAGTCCAGAGGGGGAGGTGTCTGTGTGTGTGTATATATATATATATATATATATATATATATATATATATATATATATATATAATCAACAACAGCTGGTGTACCAGTTGTGAGATGGTCTCCTGTCACTGCTCTGAAAACACAGAGCTCATGTCACTGAAATGTAGACCTTTTTATCTACCAAGAGAGTTCAGCAGTATCAACATCGCAGCTGACTACGTTCTCCCCAGTGCCAATACAAATGAGGTGCTGAACACATTATATCAGGCTATAAATGAGCTGCAAAACTGAAACCCTGAATGTGTTCATATAGTGTCAGGTGACTTCAGTCAAGCCAACCTGAAAACAGTTCTGCCTCACTTCTTCCATCCTGTAGACTTTGCAAATAGGGAGATAACATACTGGATAAGGTCTACAGCAATGTTAAGCTAGTATATAAGGCAATGCCTCACCCACACCTGGGCAGCTCTAACTACCCCCTCCATCATGTTACTACCAGCATACAAACTGATGCTAACTGGGGGAAACCAACAGTGAAACAAGTAAGGATATGGCCAGAGTGTGCAGTCTCGGCACTCCAAGACTGTTTTAAGAGTGCAGACTAGAGCATATTTAAAAAGACAGTTACTGTGGATCAACATATATACCTACACTGTGGCAGCGATGGGCTACATCTCAAAATGTGTGGATGATGTAACAATCACAAAAAACATCATCACACGTGCTAACTAGAAACCCTGGTTGACTAGCAAGGTATATGAGCTCCTCAAAGCAAGGAATGCAGCCTTTAAGTCTGGAGACAAGGATGCACTCAGAATAGCCACAGCAAATCTGAACGAGTGAGAGAAGCAACATATGCCTATGGTAGGAAGATCCAGAACTACTTCTCTGACCAAAAAGAGTCCAGGCACCTATGGCAAGGTATCCAGCAAATAAAAAGACTACAGGTCTGTATCTTCACATTGTGAGGACAATATAGAATTCCTTAAAATGCTTAATGTCTACTTCAGCAGATTCAAATAAGGGAGCAAAACAACAGCTATGAAAATGCACACTGGTCAAAATGAAGTGGGGCTCACCCTCAATCCAGCTGATGTCCAGAGGACATTGCACGGGGTTTACCCGAGAAAAGCAGCTGGGCCTGAGTACATCCTTGGGCTTGTACTCAGAGACTGTGGAATTCAATTAACAGATATCCTTACAGATATCTTTATTATCTCGCTGAGTCAGGAAATACTTCCCAAATGCTTCAATAATATGACACTGATACCACTACCAAAGAAGTCACCACCATCATGCCTCAATGACTACTGCCCTGTAGCCTTGAGCTCCATTGTGATGAAAAGCTTTGACAGGCTGTTCAAAGATGCAATAACATCTAAGCTACCTGCATGACCCACTGCAGTTTGCTTAGCAAGCAAACCACTTCACTGCGGATGCCATAGCACTGGCACGTCACTTATCACTGGACCATCTAGAAAGTAAAAATGGCTACATGAGGTTACTATCCATTGACTTCAGCTCTGCTTTTAATACAGTCATCCCTATACAGCTGGTAAGAAAGCTGCTTCAGTTAGCATCAACATACCATTTTGTAATTGGATTCTGGACTTTTTCATGGACAGACCTCAGAAAGTGTGCATAGGAAATAACTCCTAAGATAGCAACATTCTGAATTCTGGAGTTCCTCAAGGCTGTGTACTGAGTCCCTTGTTGTTCACCATGCTAACACATGACTGCACAGTGAGGTGCAACACTAACAGCATCATCAAGATTGCTGATGATACAACAGTGGTAGGTCTCATCAGCAACAATGATGAGGCAGCGTACAGGGTTGAGTTGGAACTACTGATTATCTGGTGTGACAGAGCACCTGTATGGCACTGTTCAAGAGGAACCTGAATGAGTAGATGCTTCACTATAAATTCTTACTGGCGATAGTAAACATACAACCCTCCTGGACATGGGCAGTCATCACTAAATTCAATCTTGGGTACTGACTAGCATTTTCATGGTATTATATTGGGATGAAACAGCTAAGCTTAGAATGACATCTGGATCGATAGCCTAGTAATCTCTAATGATCCTATGATCCTATGAACTAAACGTGAACAAGACAAAGGAAATAATTATGGACTACAGGAAAAAAATGAAAAGAACATTATCCTCTTACCATCAACAGAGAAACAGTGGAGAGAGTGGGACGCATGAAGTTTCTGAGGGTGCATACTAATGAGGACTTGTCCTGGTCAACCAATACAAATGCCTTTGTCAGGAAGGCACATCAGAGGCTACACTTTTTGAGAAGGTTGAGGAGACTAAACATACCATCAACAGTTCTCACAACCTTCTATAGGGGTACAATAGAAAGCATCCTGACAAACAGCCTCACAGTATGGTATGGAAGCTGCTATATCTCTGAGAGTAAGGCTCTCCAGAGGGTGGTGAAGGCAGCTGAGAGGATCGTCAGGACCACCCTACCAGCTATCCTGGACCTGCACTTGTCCAGATGTCTAGGCAGGGCCAAAGGAATAATTGAGGACTGCACCCACCCTGCTCATAGACTATATGTGTACCTATCATCTGGCAAGCTCTTCCTTAGCATAGCATGCAGAACTATGAGATTCAGAAACAGCTTCTTTCCACAGGCCATCAGACTGTTGAACTCTTGCAACAATCACGCTCCATGCTGTCCAAAGTGTGCAGTAACTTGGCTGCCTGTCTCTAACCAATATTAGTGCAATAGTCAGTAGGTTGAGCCAATTTACTGGTCATCAGGGACAGTAATAAGGCCAGAAAAATGTCTCATTATAATGCAATATCTAATGCTAGTCTGTAACTCATTCATCAGTGCAATACTCATGCATGTGTCATTAGGGCAACACTCAATGTAAGTCTTTAATAAAATGTCTTACCTCAGTACTGTGCAATACTCAAGCAAACAAGGACATTACTGTATAATAAATGTTAAAGTGAGTTTAATTTATGTGCGATATTAGGATTATCTAGCTAGAGTATTTTTATTTATTTATTTATTAATTTGCAATTTGTTAACTGGGTTGGTCTGGTTGGACAGGTACACTTTTTCAGCAGAGACCCGAGGAGAAAAGCTCCACAGTATTATACATTACAATTAGTTACATACGTCAAATATCATGTTGTTGTTCAGATCGTGGCACAGTGGAGATAAGGGAATATTCCCCCTTTCTCCACTGTAGTGTGATGTCAGAGTGAGAATATATAAGTAGCGGAGATGTGGGGAGTGCATCCCCCAACATAGGGGGGTGCAGGGGAGGTTGCCCCCCTGCATACATCTGGTTAGTGTTGCCATGTATTTTATTCATTTTGTGTTTTTTTTTTTTTTTTTTTTTTTTTTTTTGCATTTCAGTTATATGGTTATTTGGCAAAAGTGCATTTTCGAATAAATGAACTTTCACGAATAAGGGGTCACCAAATTACGTGTCATTGAAAAGAAGTTATGTCTTACCATAATGTTCCATCTGTATTGTTGATCCTCGTTCAGTCATTACATACGGGTATCGGTTTCGATCTCGGAACCGAGCCGGCCATCTTCGAAGCTCGCGTCAGCTACAAACTCTCGAGCTAAAACTCTTACCCAGAATTCCCCTCTCCCTGTTACCTCAGATTGAGTTTGCAAGTCAAATGAAGGTAGAGGCTACCTCTGGTCAAATGACCTAAGAGGGCTGGATGGTGAGATCCACTAGAAGCCACTGGAGGAGGAAGGAGGGAGGGTTGTAATGACTGAACGAGGATCAACAATACAGATGGAACATTATGGTAAGACATAATTTCTTTATCTGATATCGTTAATCCTCGTTCATTCCTTACGTACAGGACAGAGTCCCCAGCTACCTCTATTCCTGGGAGGCTCTCATGGAAGGATATTCCTGAGCACCATAGAACCAAAAGATACTCTTCCCCTGGAGGTCAAATCCAATTTGTAATGATGGATGAAGGTATGAGGCGTACCCCAAGTTGCAGCTGCACAAATGTCATGTAAAGAAACTCTGGCATGGAAGGCAGCAGAAGTTGCCACTGACCTTGACAAATGAGTCTTTATGGTTGTCGGCAATGGAATATTACGTTGTGTATAAATAAAGGTCGCAAGGTCTTTCAACTATCTAGCCAATGTGACCTTAGTAACAGCACATCCTAATCTAGGTCCCGAATAGGCCAAAAATAACTGGTCTGATTTATGAGAGGCCTTCGTCCTGTTCAAGTAGGAGCAAATTTGCCTGTGAATATCTAGGGTATGTAGGCAATACTCTCCTTTGTTTGAATGACTGGGGAAGAAAACTGGCAATTCGATGGTTTGATTAATGGACATTTCAGAGATCACTTTTGGCAGAAAGGTAGGATTAGTTCTCAAAGACACTCTATCTTTATGAAAAATCAAGTGTGGACTCTTGATGCATAAGGCTTGAAGCTCAGAGATATGTCTGGCAGAGGTAATGGCAACCAAAAACAAGGTTTTCCATGACAAATATTTGAGGTCGCTTGAAGAACCTGGTTCGAAAGGAGGCATTGTCAGAGCTTGTAGAACTAATGACAGGTCCCATGGTTGAATAGGTTCTCTAAAAGGGGGCTTCAGATGATTCACACCTTTTATGAAGGTCTTGCATAATTTGTGTGACATAAGAGAGGAGTCTTGGACACCCTCATGGAAATTGGATATAGCAGCCAAATGAACTCTAATGGTAGAGGCCGATAGACCCGATTGGAATAGATCAGCTAGATACTCTAATACTATCAACACTGGTGCTGAAAAGGGATCTATTTGCTTTTCTTTCAGCCAACAGGTAAATCTTTTCCACTTGCTTAGATAAGTAATTCTAGTGGAAGACTTATGAGATGCAATAAGAATGTCCCGTACTGGTAAAGAAAGATCATTCTGCCTGGCAATCAAGGGAATTGGAGGAGCCAAGCTGTGCGCTTCAGGCTGTCCAAATTGGGATGAATTATATTCTGCAGATGGGAGATCAACCCTGGGGTTGGATGTTGAATCCATGGTTGATCTAGCAGGTGAGGCCAAAGGAAGGGGAACCAAATCTGATGAGGCCAACATGGTGCTATGAGGATCACCTTGCTCTTCAACCGACGGGCTTTCTTCAGAAACTGAGGAATGAGAGGAAGAGGTGAAAAAGCATAAAGAAGACCCAAGGGTCAATCGTGGACTAGAGCATCCCTGGGTGACTGTCCCAGAGGGGGAATCAGGGTGAAGTAGTTGCTGTATTTGTAGTTGGTCGGGGATACAAAGAGGTCACAGCAAGGACAGCTCCAGCGGTGGAAGATTTCTGCCACTACCAAGGGATTCAGGGACCACTCATGAGGTTGTAGAATGCACCTGCTGATTCTGTCTGCTATCACGTTGGAACTCCCAGGAATGTGTGTTGCTAGAAGAAAATGGTTGGTAGCCATCACCCATTGCCGTATCCTCATGGCCTCTCGACAAAGGGAGTAAGATTTGGTTCTGCCCTGTTTGTTGATGTACCAGACCACAGCCATGTTGTCTGATTGAATCGCAATAGTCTCAGATGGCAGCAGGAGATGGAATGCTTGCAACACCAGAAGCACCGCCCTCAGCTCCAGAACATTTATATGTAGATGGGCCTCCAATTCGGACCAAGTGCCTTGGACTGTCTGACCCTGACATAGCCCCCCCCCACCCTATCAGGGAGGCGTCCATGGTCACTGTAGCCTTGGGCTGCTGAGGGGAGAAGGGGCAAGACCATTGTGATGTGTTGTTGGTCATCCACCAATTTAAATCCTGTTTGCACCTGTGAGTTACTCGAATCTTGGCTGAAAGCGGATGCTGAAAAGGATACCATTGGGTGAGCAGTAGCCACTGTAGAAGCCACATGTGAAACCTGGCCGGGGGGGCAATGGTGATGGAGGCTGCCATGGAACCCAACAGCGGTAGGACAGAGTGAGCTGTGGATTTCTCCCTTGAAAGGACTGGGACATAATGAACAAGAAAATGGCTTTGTACACCTAACTACATAACACCAACCTAATCAGAACTACTTCTGTTCCTCAATAAATAACCTTCTAAATCCTGGCAAAACCATCCACCCCAAACACAAATGAAACCATAGCCATCCTGTCACTTTATTAAAATGGTTGACATTACTTAAAAATAAGACCAATGACAATCTGCAGCTTCACATAGAAATGCCTAATAAACATAACTCTTCCACCTTTAGACCAGATCTCACTGTGATTATCAAAAAGTCCTTCCATAAGTTTAAAAAAAAACACATTAGCTTCTGACAACCTTCTTCCAGAGTACATCAGGATAGCTGCAGAAAAGAAGCATCCTGTGTTTCTTTTCTAATAAATCACTCAGAAAAAACTTTGTCCTCAGTCTCTGGAAAAAAATCCTTTGTTATACCCCTTCATAAAGGTCACCCTTCTACCAATTTCTTTAACTGCAAGTCCATAGGAATTCTGTCACCATTATCAAAAGTCCTAGAAAAATGCATATACTCTGTGCTATTCAAGTTCTACAGCACAACATCCTCTCTCCAACTCAGTATGAATTCAGACCTAAATATAGCACTGCTACAGCATTACTAAGGTGTGTTAATACAGTTAATTAAAACTGAAACTAAGGCAGTCTTGCATCCTCATTCTTCCTTGACTTACCCAAAGGTTTTGATACTGTCTGTCACCAAAAGCTTCTAAACAAAATTTAATTGCATGGCTCTGCCAATTTTTCACCTCACTGTTTCGATAGTTATGTAACTGAGGGAGAGGAAGCTGTATAATGATTACTCTTCCTTCCTGTCCATACCTATAGGTGTCCCCAAGAATCTATTCTAGGTCTTAAACTTTTCAGTGCATTCATCAATTACTTAAACTTAGCATCCCTGTGTGCCTCAATAGTTCAATATGCCTATGATTCTGCCTTTATCTGCACTGCTAAAACCTATCATCTGTATAACAACTAACTCAACAAGCTTTATCTTCCATCGAACATTGGCTTGATAAGTTCCAACTTCTCCTCAACGCCAAGAAAATAAAATTAATGCTCTTCACCTCAAAACAACATAATACCCAAAACACCTAGTCACTATAACCTCAAGAACAATGCTAAAACTGAACCAGTGGTCCATATCAAACTACTTGGAATTATGATAGCTGACTCAATGAAGTTTGATCAGCATGTATCACAAGTCATAAAAAAGACACAGCAAAAACTAGGTAGTCTTCACAAAGGAAAACCATTGTTTACAGATACAGCCAGGGTAAGTATTGCTACCGACTACCTGTGCCATACTATCCTGTATGTAGCACCTATATTAACATAACCTCCACCTTGAGCTGTACAGTTCAACACCATTGTAATAAAACAGCCAGATTTGTCACATATCTTCCCAATAAGATCCCACCATTGTCTGGCTCTTAAGCAGTTAAACTGGCTTGAACTCTCACATACACTCATTTACACACAACTACTGAATATCACAAACCTGAACTATGCCCAAGCCTATATACTCTTACTCGTCACTACTTCCCAAGCAGACATCTATGTTCTTCAGATGAATTGCTGCTGCGATAACTACATCTAAAAACATAGCAAGATACTCACTATACTCCAACTGTGTCTCTAAGCTATAGAACTCAATCCCTGCCTCCTTGAGACAAAAATGAAAACCTAAAGTAATTAAAATAGAAAAGAAGCAATATTTTATACATACTTGTCTCTGTTCACATGTCACCCCAGGTTAAAGTCTGCCATCTAAGCTTAACGTGCTGTCCCCTTTCATAACACGTCCTTTTCTGTACACTGTACAAACAAAACAATTGTATCTGCGACATCCTTACTTGCACTAAAAACTTGCAATTATATTCCACTAAAATCATATAATTACCAAATAACATATTCCCACTGATTATAGTAAACCTCACATTGTAATTGTTGTAACATGCTACTCTATTTCTCAAATCCTACTCTATCATTCCCTATCTTCCCTAGAAATTTCTTGTACTATCTTCCACTGCATTGTCCTTTTCATAATCTACTACAGATGTTCTGCTTGGCATTACTTATGTAGACCCTCTTCCTAAACAATCAAATGTGACAGTCTCAAATAACCTGATCAGAACAGATAATGTCCTGGATTCTAATTATTTTAGGAATTTTTAAATATGATACTGTGATCTGTAAATTGTTACTGCATTATCGAGCTCTGTATTCATATGTTACTATGTTTAAAGAATATATATTATATGTATTGTTATATTACCTTGTTTACAGAATGTGTTTTAAATGTACTGTGCTGTACGTGTTTCATGGAGCTTTTCTCCCTGAGCCTCCACTAGAAAGAGGCTCTTGCTCATACTCTCCTGGTAAACAAATGCAATAAATACATAAATAAGTAACTAAGTAACGTTTTTAGCTTTTATTTTTAAAATGACATTGTGATAAGCATGGAAGTCTTTCATTTTTTTCTAAAGTTGTTGTAAATGTACTCTATGCCTCAACTTTATTATATATGTACAGGTGTATGAATGATTGTATGCATTTATACATGTACTTTTCTTATGTATGTATTTATTTGCTTAAGATATACAAAAGGGTTACATTTCTGCTAAACTAAATATGTGACATATTTTTGCACTGGTTAAATCATGTTTGCTTTATGGTAATTAATCACTCTGGAGTAATCATATGTCAGGTGCATGTTATAAATAATGATAAAAAAGAGTTACAATAATGCATTATAAAAAGAAATCAGAAAAATATAAATCCATAGAGGTAAACATACACAGATATCTGCATAACAGTGGCAGGAGTATAGCAGATTAGGAAATTATATAATGATCGAAAGACATATAATATACAGTCCCAAAATAAGAAGATAATTATCCAGGTCATATTGCTGACAGGCTACAGTTGGTACATTTCTGTAATTTTTCAAGTTGGATTTCAGGATGACAGCTGGGAATAGTGAGAAGCCAGAACAAGCATTTAAACTGACTACATGTTGGAATATTCAGCAGAGTCCAAGACAATAATGTTCTACTGTCAGATAGGTGTATGTGGAAATAGAAACCATCCTTATAAAGCCAGTCTTGTTAAATTAAGTTAAAGAATCAGTAGAAAGAAACAATTAGTTGACATGACGTGAAGTTTCCATTTCTCCTCAAAGATCATTAAATCCCACAAAAGCTTTTGTCTCAGACTGATGATCTCTGCTTTCAGTGTTGTTTTTGTGTCTTTGTGTCTTTTCCTGGTTAGGGGTCACCACAGCAGAACTCCGGTCCGCTAATGATTGGCAGATTTTTACGTGCCGAGTTGCCAGCTCTGACACACAACCTTCAATGAAGGTACGCCCATTCACGCATGTCTCCAAGCAGAAGACGCTCTAGCTGGGAATCAAACTGGACAGCATCTTACTGTGAGGTGACAATGCTAGTAAAATGGGATATGGTGCAAACAAACCCGCCATGACGTAATTTTGTGGGGAATGTTAATAGAAACAGAAACAGATTTTGTGATAAGTAACAGTAATTCAGTTTTCAGAAGATTGAAGAAAAATGCATTTTTTGATTTCTATTTGTGCATCAGCTATATCTCTATGTGAAATCAAAAACAGAAAGGCTAAAAACATTGAAAACAGTTGGCTAGGAGAGCTATGGGGAAGTGTTTTGTTATAGAAGTGTTGCCTACAAGAAGAGCCTTATTGGTGAAACCTATAGATAAAAAGTTATTAAAACATTATGGGTACATTCAAGCCAATAAAGCCAAACCCCTTTAAGTATAAACATGACAAGCACCCTAATGTTTATGGATATCAGGCTTGATTTTAGCTCTGTGTTTCTAAAGTACTGACAAAGTGGCATGTCTGCAGCATTGTGGGGTTGATATATTGGTCTGAATGTATGCATAAATATCTAAAAGCCATGAGTATTCAGAAGTCATGCAGCTGAAACACTGGTATGTCCTTAAAGGGGTATTTGAATTTACCCCATACAGGAGGTATAATGAATTACACTGTGAAGACTCTAGCCTGGTTGCATCTTCCTTGCAGTTTTTACTTAAAGGTTTGTTTGTGTGACCTTTTACCCTTTGGACTGGATATTATTAATAGTAAGTACTCAAGAAAATGCAACGCTGTGACGTACATTTAATTTACATTCATTTAAAGTTGGCTGAGATCCTGTCTCATCAATCCAGCTCTGCTTTCTATGCACAGAACATCAGGAAGATGTTTTGCTATTAAATCATGTACATTGTTTTTTCTACTATTCTTGTGTCTAGACATTTGCATTAAATTATTAAAGATGTCAAATGTTTTGATGCCGTTGGATTTTTCATGTTCAAAACATAACATACACAAGCTGATGTGCTGAATTGTACACCAGAATTCTCTGATGCTACTATTGTCCAACCTCAGGATTACCAGATTTTCTATGGTAGATAAATTAAAAGTCTATTATATATATATATATATATATATATATATATATATATATATATATATATATATATATATATATATATATATATATATATATATATATATATATATATATATATATAAACAATGATTACATTAGAACCACTTAAATGAGTAGCTACTTATATAGATAATATACATTAATCTGCACTCCCTGTGGGCTCACTTGTTCCTATTTAGTAATGTATGTATTTACAGTAGGGACATTTAGAGCCCTTGTAATGCCCAATAAAATTATAAAGGGTGTACAGAGTTTATATGGTCTATGCCTGGCTATTCTCATAAATCTGAAGACAAGAGATAGTCAGCCCAAACAGTAAAATAGTGGTAGTTATGATTTGTCCAAAATGCATTTGTTTCAAATAACAAATCTGTAATTTTAATAACATATACTTTTAAGAAAATATCCACTCTTATATAAGAAAATACAGTTTTTGAGGGAACCCTGACTTGTTTAAGATAAGCCAAATTATCCTGAATGACAGTGACAACAGCTAAGCATAGAAAAGCCATCAGCATTTGATATGAAGAACCTAATTAACACATTTGCAAGTTTAATAACTGCATATTTCAGTTAATAAATTAATTTGTATACATTTGGTAATTAGTTAAATCATATGTCAGGCTGTGCTCAGATAAAATCAGTACAGAAAAAGACCAGAAGGTAGTGTTTATGGGACTGAGTTTAACAGGAAGTGAGAGTTCTGGGAAGATCCTATTGGGGAACTAAAACTTAAGACAGTCTAGCCTTAGTTCAAGAATAGTATTGAGAAACTTTCTTTTCATTTCTACGCTTTTGCACAAATTATCAACTTCATGTTTTTTTAGCGATTTTGAAATAATTATGGTCTGTAAAAATCTGCACAGTCATAATTCATTTGCAGGATTTCTGCTCTCTTTATCTATTATTATAATGCTTAGAACTGTATTTCTTAGGCTAGTATTTTTAATACTAGCTTCTAAATGATCAAAAACATCTTATTATTTCTGCATCTGTGTTAGTTCATAAAAAAGATGGCATGGCAAACTGTCTGTGAACATGACAAATAACAAAACTATTGGCAAACGTTTAATTTGACATGGTACTCAGCATTTCAGCCTAAATATTCATTTAACATATTACTTCAGATATAAGCTCAATACTGTTGCTAGTTTTAAAATTCTGGAAAGATTCCTTTCCTGTACTCTGGATGTTTAAATTTACTTTCACTCATTTTGCAAATCCATATTTGGTCTTGAGTATGTGACCATTTGATACTGCTACATAAGTAGTTATTTCTGCAGCCTCTGATTGTTAAGTTAGCTCACTGAAACAAATTCCAGATTTTGTTTATAAAGGACCAATCAGCCACCCAGATTCCATTTCTTTCATGATGGCTGTCTCATGGTAATTTCTTATGTTGCTGAAAAACTTTTTTTTAATTAATTTTTTTTGAGTCTCAATAATAGTCTATCCCCTTTTAAAGATCTTATCATAGTACATGGATGCATTGTTCATTCACTTTTTTATTGCCTGCTTAATCATATTCAGAGTCATTGAGAGAGACAGAACCAACCCTAAGAAACACTGTGCATAAGGTAGAGACCCAGTCCTGGACAGGATATTAATACATTACAATATGTGTGCACACGAGCACATGCACACACACACACAGACACACATACACACATACACAGACACACACACACACACACGCACACACACACACACACACACACACACACACACACACACACACACACACACACACACACTACAGTTGTCTGTACTATAGTGCATGTAGCTGGTACTTAGAGCAGAAGATTAAGGCTATGGGCTATTAACAAGTTGCTTCTTCTAGTCCAGGGTTTGATTTCATCAGCCTCCATTTGCCTAGTATGTGACTCTGAACAAGGAATTTTACTATTCATTCCTCTGGAACAATTGGGAAACTGGACATGTCTCCTCAATGCTCTCCACAACCAGATACTTAGTAATTATCAAAGAATACAATCTGCATATACACCCAGAGGCAAGTCCACTTACTAGGATGTCTTTGGAATTAGGGAGGAAAAGATTGTATTAATCTGAAGTAGATGATTATTCTTTCTAGATTACAAGAATGTTGTCAAAGTTAGTGTAATAGATGCAAAATTCCTAATTTTGATGGTTCACGAAATAGACATATCATTACTAACAAACTGACAGTAGAGGTTAAAAGTACAATATAATGCAACATAAATACAATAAAACAAAAATAAAGGCATTTGCCCCTGAGTATACACCCTCTCAAAGACACAGGAAAAGTCCGTACCACAGACTTCCATTTCATTTTTATTATTTTTTCATTCATTTCATATATACTTTGCATTAGGCATGTTGCCCATTTTAAAGTTGAAAGTCTTAACAATTTTCAACTTATACAGTACTTAACATCCAGAGAATTCTTTATAATATATACACATAACGCTTTTGATTGATAACTAGCCAGTGAACACTTAACAGCTACCTTTTTAAAGAGAGGTGTTTCAACTATAATAGTGCTTGCACTTCAGTAACAAAATGGAACAAATGATGCAAAATGGTCAGCATTTGTTTGAATATTTATAAAGTGAATATGCAGCCAGTGTGCTAATATTGCTAGGAGCCTTAGTATTGCTGGTGTTACCATTATGGGGGCCCCCAGAAAATAAGTTGTGGGCCCCCTGGTCAATTACAATCTAAGTATCATCTTGTCAGTGCCATCCCTCCTAAGCAGCCTCATAGTTCATGTTGCAAAATTTTAGGAATGGTATGGACAGCCTGAATCATAACTACAGTGCTTTTATATTTAGACCCGCCTGTGTACCACACTATGATGGCCCATCTCACAGTGAGACTTTCACAGTGACTGGCATTTAACTGCAATTAAGACATATTACAACAATTTTATATACAGAGCTGGACTGGTGCCGTAGGCACTGCCTACTGTTTCATCCCCCACCTCCAAACATACATCTTCCAGTGCTCCCCTCTGTTTTCTCCCATCCCAGCTCCCCACACCATGCACATTACTTTTTTCTTCATTTTTATTACATGTTCCTTTACTCTTCAGCTTTTTCAAGAAGCCATAACTTTCTATGTGCTCTGAAGTGCATTTTAAAGTTTTTTTTTCTTTTAGATAAAGTTTTCATTTAAAGATGGCTTGAACAAAACCGTGATTAAGGAAAGAAATTCAGTGTTGCTGTTCAACTTTAGTTTTCCTTACATTCTGTCAACACAGCTTACCTGGCCAAGACAAGACAATAATAACCATTTAGGAAACTAGGGTTATAGATAATATAAGGTACATTTTAGAGTATTTTCCAACCTTTTAATCTAATGGTGACCTGAATAAAAACTGAGTAAGAAAATTATTTCAGTCTTATTTTTTTTTCTTTCAAAGTGTAGTGTTCAAAGCTGATAAAATAATAGTTCACAGTAAGCTAACAAGGTAATTGTTTGTGAGGATACACAGATCCAGGTTGGGAATACTGCCGGCCTCCCTACCCCTTAAATAGAGTCACTGCCTATGCAGTTCTCTGGTGTAAAATAGTGATGAAAGCATAATTTCAAATGGCCACAAACTTATAAACATCAAGTGAGTACTGTCATACATATGCACATCATCTTCCCACTCCTCACCTCTACACCCCAAAGGCAGCTAGCTGTATACATGCCCGATGTGTGATTGTGAGGAAATTGAAAAAAATGATGATTACAGTAATGTGTTGAGGTGGGTCTACTTCACATAATCGAACATCCAAATGTTTGGCTTTCATATGGCTGAGACCATATGAGTGAACATTTGAATGTTCGACAATGTGAAAAAAATAAATAAATAAACAACAAAACAAAATTAACAGTGCTAGCAAGGGGGCAAGCCCCCTGTACCCCCCACACCCTCGCTATTTAAATATAACAACTCCAAGATTGCACTACATTGCGGTAAAGGGAAATCTTCCTGTTCCGTGCTCTATGGAGATCCCCATTCAGACCGTTCAAACTTTTAAAAGTTTGATCAAATGGTCTCGGCCATATGAAAGTCGAGCTTTTAAAAGTTCGACCATCTGAAGGTGACCCTTTGAGGTCTGTTGCTCATAGACAATATACTGCCTCTACATAAGCTACAGTAACCCTCTTTGCACACCTTTGATGTCTGTGAGAAAAGTTAAAGAAACAATGACCATACTGTCCCCAGCCCAAACACAAGATATAATGGCCTCTTGTGCACACCTCTGATGTTTGATTTTGTTGAAAAGTAATGACCACACCATCCTCGGTACCCCCCACCCCCCACCCACATAAGCTACAGCAACGTTCTGTACACACCTCTAAGCAGGTCTGTTTTAGAATGGATGTGGTTGAGGGCAGAGGCCTTCATTACATCCACGTCAAATAATCTAGGGTGTGGGAGTCACTAGACACCCCCCCTAGAAGCTTAAAGTGCCTGAAGGTTCTGTGAGGTATTTTATGCCTTTTCTTGATTATTTGTTAACTTCATTTTTTTACTGCTACCCAGCAGACTTATGCATGTCTGGCATTATTGTATGGCTACACAGCTAAAATCATTGATATTTTTTACTCACAGACAGCAAGTTCACCTTCAGGGAAAATGGAAGAATTAATTTCACCTTCTGCATCTTTTTTAGATGCTAGGGTTAACCAGAAAACATGGATAGATACACACATACAGAGAGGGAGTGCATACAGACTCCACATAAAAAAAAAAAAAAAAACATAGCAAAGAACTCAAGCAGAGCAAAGCAGACAAACCACCAAAGATGCAAGCTATCGTCTGCAAGGTCTATGTTTGTGATGGTAAGTAAAGTAAATTATGGACAACTTGTTACTCTTAAATACACTGCAACCATGCCCCCCCCAACACAAACAAAATGGCACTGTAGATGATGTTTGTGCTAGAAAGTGAAATAAATTACAGCTGTCTTGTTACTCTTACACCGTAACCACCACACACCCATACCTAAGCCATAGCAGCACTAGTTTACACTGATTTTACAAACAACAGTAGTACTGCCACACTAGATCGATGACTTATTCAGCAGTTATCAAACAGCAGGGGACACCACATTTATTCATCTCACTGATGAGTGATGCATGCCTGTCACTGTTCTTGATTTCACAAAATGTTCCAGATTTTGCCTCATACTTATTGTCCTGCCAGTTGTAAAATGTATGATTTGTTGGCAAATCATTTAGGATTACAGATAGTCAATAAATGTTATTTTCCAAAAAAATGCATGCTGATAGAAAACATGCAGGGGTCCACCAAGTATGAACCTATGAACCTATGAACCTATAAACAAGCTATACAATAGAAGGAGGAAACTAGTTCAGAAAAAAAGCAAATCCCAAGAAGGAAAGACATCCCTGATCAGTATCAGTAAGAAACTGAGGTCCCTCATGAAATCATCCAAGGCTAACTTCGAAAGAAAAATAGCCAAGGATTCAAAAGATAACCACAAAACCTTCTTTAGCTATGTTAAGAAACTATGTGGCAACTCGCAGATATGCACTGAACTAGTGCAAAATAGAACAGAATATACTGAACCTACTGATATTGCCAACATCCTGGCAGATAGATTCATTGCAAACTTCACCCCCCCTCTCACCTCCAAAAGGGCCCACAACAATACCAGAAAAGTGTAGTGTCCCAAAAATCACAGATGCACAGATGAAAACAGCCCTTTCAAAAGCCAAAAACACAGCGTCAGTGGGACCAGATGGTGTCCCAGGCTGCGTCTTGCATGAACTACAGAACAAACTAACCCCCCACCTAAACACGCTGTTCAACCTCAGCCTCTCCACAGGCTATGTGCCCCTAGAATGGTGCACAGCAACGGTTATTCCTCTCCACAAAGGAGGGGCCACAACGGACCCTGGTAACTATCACCCCATAAGCCTGACTAGCCTGATCTGCAAGGCTATGGAGTGCATCATCATGGAACTCATTAACAAAGACATTGGGCACCTCCAAACACTTGACCCGACCCAGTTCAGCTTTGTTAAGGGCAGATCATGCCTACTAAACCTGGTTTACTTCTTTGAGACAGTCACCAAGGCCATAGAAGAGGGAAAAGTGGTTCACACAGCCTACCTTGACCTCGCCAAGGCTTTTGACATCATTCCCCACTCGGGTATTACAGAAAACACACCAGCCTGAACATAAACCCCTACATCACTAGATGGGTTGCCAACTGGCTTACAGACAGAACTCACATGGTAAGAATAGCAGGCTCCAGGTCCAACTCTAAACCAGTCACAAGTGTTGTCCCGCAAGGCTCGGTCCTGGGACCCCTACTGTTCAGCATATACTTCTCAGAAGTACAGGCACACACAGGAGGACTATGGCTAACCAAGTTCACCGATGACTGCAAACTGGGAGCCATAACTAACTCTCCGGCTGACATGGACATCCTCCAAAAGGGCCTTACTGAGATGGACACCTGGTGTCAAAGTCATAGCCTCAAGCTAAATTCCAAAAAATGCATACTCATCCCGTTTGGGAAAAACAAAACACCCACAAATTACCACATAGGTGGCAGCCCCCTTAATACAGAAGAGGTAATAAGAGATCTTGGGACCCAGGTAGATAGTAATCTCTCCTTTGACAATCATATTGCCAAAGTAGTTAGGAAATCCTTCTATGTGGCCCATCTAATTACTAAAGGGTTCACATTGAGAAATAAAGAGGTTATAGTGCCCCTCTACTCGTCACTCATTAGACCCATCATAGAGTACAATGCTCCATTTGGGATGTACCTCACAAGACACTTCCAATAGCTGGAAAGCCCACAAAAGTACCTCACCAAGAGGATTACTGGTCTCAAACATATGTCCTATGCAGCCTGACTGAAAAAACTCTGGCTGTACTCAGTGGCATATTGCTTACTTAGAGGTGATCTCTGCCTGACTTACAAAGCCATGTCCAACTCAGAATTAATGGACATGCTCCACCTAAAGAAATCCAAGTCACTGCGAGTCATGTGCCATGTGAGCTAAACCTCACCATAACAATAAATAGAACATGCTGGAGGGATAGATTCCTGTCACAGAGACTCCTCATGCTTTGGAACAAAATTCCAAATTACATCAGGCAGAGCCCCTCACTAACAGTCTTCAAGAGAAACCTTGACGAGTGGATGGGTAACAGAAAATACACCCCTGGGATCACTTCATTGGCTCTGTTTGACAGAGGATCTGTTAATTAATCAATGGGGCGGTGAAAGCCGATACACTCTGGCTAGGCTTATAAATGCCCTCGGGCAGATAGCCTAGCACCTAAATATGAACCTATGAACCTATTCTAGTAACTCTTTAAGTGAATTAGAGTAATATTTAAAAAATGTTCTTAATGTTGAGCCTTTATTCTACCATTATTTTTGACTTTGCCCTGAATTCTTGAGCAAAACTGTCGAGAGTTATAGTATCTGATGTCCTGCCAGTATTTATAAAACTCCCTGAAAGTGAAAATGATTCATGAAGATTTGGAGCATCAGCTCTTCTTAATATCCAAGATAAGTACTGAGACTGGTCACTGTGGGCTGACGAACGTTAGTGTTTACCTTGTTCATGTTCCTTCACTGACTATCACCTTTATCCTAACAGGGTCATATCACAACCCTGTATCAGATAAAGTGTCTAATCAGGAAATTAATAATATTTTTTTCTTCATTTCCCCCCAGCCAGCAGCAACATTTGTGTGGCCCCCACACAATCAAAGATGATTAGGGAGCCCCCAGCAACTACAAGAACTGCAGGTGCCTAAAGCTGGCTATGATGTTAATTTTAGTGGATGGAATGCCTACCAGCAGGATTTAGCTAAGTCAACTGCACATTGTCAGTGGTAAAACAGTTAATGAAAATTTGAAGACTGCTATTTGACAAAGCAGTATTACTATAACCAGAGATATCTTTGAATTTTAAAGAAGATATATTATTACCCACCTTTTGTATTAAGTACAAAGAATTGCTGTTAGATACCTTTGGTTGGTTTGACAAGCATGTCAAAATAACTTGCTGTGGTTGGGGAGCCCCAGTGACAGCAGGGGTCACTGGTACCTAAAACTGGCTAAGCATAGCATGATGTAGTTTTAATTCAGAGATCTGACAACTCTGTTAGACCAAGGCAGTAGATAAGCAAATGCATGTAAAAAGTCGTGGAAAAACCTTCTGCAGACAAGTATTTATCAATTTGTTGAGCAGTTCTGTCCTTCCGAGGGACATGCACTTCTAGATTAACTTCTGAAGAAGCCACCATGCTGTTCCTGTATGATCCTCCCAGATTTCCCAAAGGGGAGTTCTAAGTATAGTAGAATCCCATGACTCTTCTGATGTGACACAGAATTGGTGTCTCTGAGCTAAATGAACCTCACATAAATACTAGAACCACAGACAATGTGACAAGCTGAAAAATGACAAGGTTTTATTTTCCCTTCTCCACCATCATGCTAGTTGTAAACACAGATATACAGTATATACAGGATCCATTTGCTTCTACCTCTTGCTTATGAAAATGGAAACATGAAACATCTTATGTATGTGCAATAGCAGATGGAAAATGCTGTCTTAAAGCTTACTGTGATCTCACATTTGTAGGTCAATCTGATCTCATGCCCTCATCATTTTAGGATGTTGATTTAACTTGGAAGGAAAAACACTTCCAATACTAAACTGAAGAAAGAAAAGCCTCTGCATCACATTTTGTGTGGGTTTGATCACACACACTTTGTCAACTGCACCAACTCTCCTTTTTTTCCTTTTCTTCATAGGTTCATAGGTTGGTATTAGGCTATCGGCCCTAGGGCCTATACAAGCCTAGCCATAACAATTCCCTGGATGTTTCTTCCCACAAAATTTACTTTCCTGGACCCCTGTCTAGCAGGGTGACTGACTTGATCCTGGGGTGAATTTCCTATCTCCCATCTAATCATCAAGGTTCCTTTTGAAGAGGCCCAAGGAGGCACTCTGCTTGACATGTATGGGCAGTCTTTTCCAGAGTATGGGGAGTTTCTGGGTCAGTAACCTATCCCTCTAGCATGTTTTGTTCATTGTGATGACAAGGTTTAGATCCCTGGAGTATATGGCTCTGAGGGATTGGGATTTCTTTAAGGGGAGCATGTCCAACAGCTCAGGGTTTGACCTTGTATGTTAAGTAGAGATGGCTTCTGAGTAGACGATATGCCACAGAGTACAGCTGGAGTTTTTTTAGATGGTCAGCATAGGGCATCTGCTTTAGGCCTGTGATTCTTTTAGTGAGGTATTTCTGCGGCCTTTCCAGCTGTTGCAGATGTTTTGTGAGGTACATACCAAACGGGGCATTATACTCTATAATTGGTCTAATGAGGGATGAGTACAGTGGGACAATGACCTCATTAAAGGTGAGACCACTGTCCACCTGTGTCCCTAAGTCTCTCATCATGCTTCCAGTGTTTAGTGTACTGCCACCTATGTGGTAGTTCATGGGTACATGGTTTTTCCCACAGGGGATAACTATAAATTTCTTGGCATTAAGCTTCTGCCCATGGCTCTGGCACCAAGCATCTGTTTCTGTAAGGCCCTTTTGTAGAATATCTACATCATTTGGGGATTCAGTAATGGCTCCGAGTTTGCAGTCATCTGCGAACTTTGTTAGCCAGAGTCCCTTGGTGTTGGCCTATATTTCAGAGAAGTAGATGCCAAACAAGAGCGGCCCCAGGACTGAACCCTGAGGTACTCCACTTGTCACTTGTCTGGAGCTGGATTTGGAGTTGGCAACTTTTACAGTCTGGGTTCTGTCAGTAAGCCAGTTGGCAACCCATAGAGTGACATAGGGATTTATGCCCAGCTTAGTAAGTTTATCTATGAATCCAGAGTGGGGGATGGTGTCAAAGGCCTTGGCGAGGTCCAGATAGGCTGTGTGGACTGCCTTACCCTCTTCCACAGCTCTGGAGACTGATTTGAAGAAGTCAATCAGGTTCAGGAGACAAGATCGGCCCTTCACAAACCCAAACTGGGTGGGGTCCAGTGTTTGAAGGTTGCCAATGTCTTTGTTTATAAGTTCCATGATAATGCATTCCATGCCCTTGCAGATCAGGCTCATCAGACTGATGGGATGGTAGTTCCTGGGATCCAAGGTGGATCCCCCCTTGTGGAGTGGGATAACTGTAGCTGTGTGCCACTCAGTGGCACGAAGCCTGAGGTGAAGCTATGATTGAACATGACACTTAGGTGAGGTGCCAGTTCATTTTGTAGTTCATATAGTACACAGCCCGGGATGTCATCTGGTCCCATGGATGCTGTATTCTTAGCTTTGGAGAGTGCGGTTTTTACCTGTGTGGCTGTGATTACCAGAATTTGGCAATCTTTTGGAATTGAGATGGGCTCTTTAGGGTGTGAGAGGGGGGTGAAGTTGTCACTATATCGATCTGCCAGGATATTGGCAATATCCTTGGGATCAGTATATTTAATGCTATTCTGTTGTAGCTCAAAGCAGATCTGAGCATTGCCATCTAGATTCTTGACATAACTCTAGAATGCCTTGCGGTTGTCTTTGGAATCTTTGACAATTTTATTTTCGTAACTAGCTTTGGAGGATTTTATGAGGGATCTCAGCTTCTACTGAGGCTGGTAAGGGAGTTTTTTGTATCCTGGGATTTTCCTCTTTTCTGCAACAGTTTCTTCCTTCTGTTGTATAGTTTGTTTATGGCAGGGGACCACCAGATTGGCTTTCTTTTTTTGGAGGAGAGCGTCTTGGTTCTATTTGGGATGGCACGATTCATGCACAAGTGGATGTGCTCATACAGTGCCTTAGTGTAGGATTCAGCAGTCAAACTTTCAAATCCCGTCTGCATGGGTGTCATGAAGTTTGTCACTTCTGACTTGAGTAGCATGAAGTTGACTTTGGAGAAGTTTTTTAAGGAGGTTCCCTTACTGGGGTTGGGGGTGGGATGTGGATGTCAAGGGTGAATTGCTTATGGTCAGACCTGACCAATGAGGGGGTGACCACTGGTGTGGAGCATCTATCTCTCATGTTGGTAATGACCAGGTCTAGGATATTGGAGCCCCTGGTGGGACAATGGATTAGTTGATCCAGGGCATTCGAATTTATGAATTCCAAGAACCGTTGGGAAAAGGTGTTGGCACCCGAGTAGTTTCCCCAATTAATGGCAGGGTAGTTGAAATCACCCAGTATTAGGGTGTTTGGTTTTATCTTAATATTTTCCCGCATGTTTAGAAAGGTGTAGTGAGAATCTTGGGGCATGGTGGGGGATCTGCAGCAAGCCACAGTTTGGATTGCAGTCTTACCTAGTGTTAGTTGTACCTGGAGAATTTCAGATGCATTTTGTTGGGCAACTAGCCTGGATGTGTGAATATCCTTGGTGAATATGGACACTCCTCCACCTTTAGTGTTTCGGTGTTGGTTTGGTGGCCAAAAAGTGTGGTAAGAGTTGTAGCCTGGTATTGCAGGGGTGCTCTCTGGAGCCTTGAACCAGGTCTCAGTTACTGCACAGATATGTCCTCCATTTTTAGCAGTGCCTCGAGAGAGTGCATTTTGAGGTTTGAACTTCTAGCATTGAGTAGCATTACCTTTAGATTTTGCTTGCTTGTATCTGTTACGGTGGTGGTTTTGTCCTTTGAACCTTGCCTAAAAAAGGCACTGTAGGGGTGGCAAGAGTTTTAGCCAGTAACCTGAATCCCAGGATTGACAGGTGCAGACCATCTCTGGCAAAGCATTGTGGTTTGTTGATCATGTCTTCCCAGGCAGACAGATACTGGATCGCCTTTGAATGACAGCAGAAGCTTGGCCAATTGTTGAAGTCAATCATTTTGTCCTTATACTGTGGTATCATTCTGGGTGAAGGCAGGATGCTACTCAGGGCTAGCATCATACCTGCCTGGGCCACATGATCAAAGAGCTTGTCCATGTTTCTTTTCATGTAGTCCAGGGAGGTATGTCTCGTCATTCACTCCGACATGGACAATGACATTGTTGTATTTGTACTTGTTGTGGAGTGACTTGAGTGCATGCGTTATGTGGCGGATCCTGGCACCTGACAGGCAGCTGACTGTAATTTTCTTCTTGTTCAGCCTGGTGAGTGGGACATCAGTGTGCCTGACTATAGAGTCACCTATGACTAAAGTGTTGGGTACATTGTCTTGCCTTAGGGGCTGTTGTTGGGTGGCACACTGGTGTTGTGAGCTATGTGTCACTTTGGTTGTGACTGGTGTTTGTTTGCATTTCAGCTTCAGAGGTCCTTGTTACTTCAGCAGGTTAATGTTAAGGGCCTCCACATATGTGGGTTTAGTGTTGCTATGTGTGGGAGTTGATGGTGTGGGTTTTGAAGGGCTATGTGTTGCTTGAGGTGTAGTGCAGGTGTTAACCTTCTCCTCTTGACTGTCTAGCACAATCTTAGCTGTAGAGAGCTTTGCTTCCAGTTTGGCTAAGTAAGTGCATCTCTTGCAGGTTGTAGTTTTGGGTGGTAGGAGGAGTGGGTTGTCTGTGTACATGAGGCAGTTGCTGCATTGCCCCAGTATGCCCAGATTCACCAGGTGGACAGGAAAAATCACCGGAAGCTGACCCTTCGACATGCCTGTTTAGGTGCTTTTTTTGTAAATTACAAGAGCTGTTTTCCCTTACCTTTGCAAGGTACTTTGCAATTATAGGCTGTTTAGTGCCTATGATTAATTTCTCCTTATTGACAAGGAGAGTTGAGTGCTTGCATCAGTTTAAGGCTTCCTAGTGCTTTCCAGCAGGTTCTAGCACAAGTGCTTGTGACAGGGGTTCAGATTTTAGTGCTACTACTGAGAAACCAGCTAGTTCTAAGGGAAAATCTGAAGAGCAGTCTTTCTGGCACCTGGAATAGTTTAACCATAGCCCCGCGGTGCTGCACAATGCGAAAAATGCACAAACACATGCGTTTTTAAGCCAGAAAGTTGAAAGGGATAGAAATCAGCCCAAAAAGGCTAATAAAATTACAATTTCAGAGCTAGAAACCACTCCTCTAGTGTTAGATAGGCAGTACAATGCTCACCACTCCCACTGGTAAGCAGTAGGACTTCCCTCTACCACAGCAAGGTCTGGATACCTCTGAACACAGAAAATAAAGTCCTGAGGTAAGCAAAGCCTGGGATCTGGACTATACTAGCTAGGAATGGTGGGAAACGAGCAAACAAGATAGTATATATATTTTTTTGTTAAAACAGACTAAACAATGCAATAATACAGTAAATAAACAAAGAAAAGGCTAACACATTTGAGTGTGTGGCCCTAAACAGTAAATGCAATTAAAACTCTACAAAATTAGCAATTTAAAACTTTTTAAATGAAGCAAGGCAAGTGCACAACTGAAAAACGATTTAAGAGGCAGTAATACAGTAGAATAATTAGCTAGTCTACATATACAGAGGTCTATATATACAGATTAGCAGCCAAAACACACAAACAATTCAGATGCAGTGCAACCTAGAGCACTTGAATTGTAGCAATATTAAGGCAAATACAGTTTTAATGAATGCACTAAAATATACTCTATATTTCCAAAATGTTTGAGAAGCACAGTCAGAACACAAGGAGATTCAGGCAATTTATTTATTTTTTAAAGAAAGGGAGAAAGGAGAAACAGAAGGAAAGAAACTACGTGGGTTGGCCTCCTCAGATGTTCTGTCTGTATTAGGTAGAATGAGCTAATGACACTAGACTGGGAGGAGTGTCCCAGATCAAATTTACAATAGGGGTGGGCAACTGTAAAGCCACCAAGTATAACAACAAGACACCAACAGGCTGAGTGGGTGGGGAACAATACTAAAGCTATTAGCCCACACTCTTTTAGACAGTAAACACTACAGAAATCTTTATCACACAACTCTCAATATAGAACTAACAATATATAATCTTAGCTTGATTTTCTGCTGGTAATAGCTATGATCAGTTGAAAGATAGAGTGTGTGTGTGTGTGTGTGTGTGTGTGTGTGTGTGTGTGTGTGTGTGTGTGTGTGTGTGTGTGTGTAGGTATATGTATATATATATATATATATATATATATATGTGTGTGTGTGTGTGTGTGTGTGTGTGTGTGTGTGTGTGTGTGTGTGTGTGTGTGTGTGTGTGTGTGTGAGTGTGTGTGTGTATGCGCGTGTGTGCATGTGTGTATTTACCCAAGCCTTACTCTTTCTCTCTCTATCTCTCTCTCTCTCTATATATATATATATATATATATATATATATATATATATATATATATATATTCATATATACTGTTGAGACATAACACAACATTTTAACATCTTGCACACTTACCCTTTGGATAGTTCCTGTGGAAGCTAGTCACTGGAGCTTATGACTACACAAATATAAAATGCTGTGAGCTAAAATACTTGCCATATGACATGTTAAATCAGTGTTGCCTCAAACCTTACTAAAACTGAAAAACAGAGAACGGAAAGAGGATAATATTTATGTCCCCAGCTTCTGAAGCATTTTTTCTTGCCACAAATGTTCGCAGCTTGAAACAAGGCCTTGCAGTCTCATTAATTTTTATTGTGGCAGAACTGCGTACCTTTGGACTGGAATAGAGGAAATATCAGAAGTCACTGAGGCCACTCTGGCCAAAAATGGAAATGCTTAATGGAGTATAAAGTTAGAATAAGTAAAATCTCCTTTTGTTTTATTTAATTTACTTAACAGACAATCAAATAATTTAATATGGATGACTTACAGTATTGTAGCTACAGATGTACAGTATATAAGAATTTATGGTGTTTCTGTCGAATATGATAGTGTTACTTGTTTGAAATACTGAACATGCTTTCAGTGAATTGCATTACTCTGGAACTTCTTAGACCATATGGAAGTGTTCTCATGACAGTGTAGCCCATCAGCTTTCAGTTATAATTTGGGCAGAGTTTCACGATGTGCTGGAAGTTTGGCACAATAATAACCAACTTTTCACATTCTGCCGTCTGTGTCACATGCATAAAATTATGTCTGATAACAACCAGATGTAGAAGACCCCAGTGGGAATAACATACCGAAGAGACTTTGCCATGGGATCCATGGAAACAGCATTTACTGCTACTGGAAAACAAGTGAAGATGCTTTGGTAAAAGGACTTTGCCTGGAAACTCAAATCTCATCAATTTCTTGTTTAGCCTTGGAAGAATTCAATGGCAATTTAACGAGATTGTTCTCTGATGAAGTGGGTATGGGGTTCCTTTACCTAATCTGATGTATGACTTAGCTACCTATCCTGTGCTGAACAATTTTTGCCAGGAAGTCTTGGTTCAGCTGAACATTTCAGTTAGGTGTAATGAATTGTATCGCTTTTTTTGCATCAAATCTGTTTTCTGAGATCTAGAAGTTACCCCAACAGTTTGTGTAGGTTTTACTATATGTGCTACTTATTCTTAAAGCACTCACTCTTGGGGGACTTTTTGGAAACTCTTTACAGAAAATAGTTGATCACAAATAGTGAGAGCATTTATTGATAATGAGAGCGGTGTAGTCAGATGTCTTGGATCACAGAATAAGTGAATGTTATGATACAAACATTGGGTCTCACTGGAATATTCTATGAAGTAGTAGTAGACTGGGAAAACTACTTGGTGTAAGATGGGGGAAACATTAGATGGAATCTACTTATCTTGTCTTCTCATCTATCTTTCTTCACTTCTGAGAATATATTATGCATTACTTAGCCAGTCTGCCCTATATGTGCCATTGCAGATAATGGAGGCTGAGTATATTGTTCAATATTATTTCAACAGAGGAGCACAGAAACAAGTTTACTGTCATACTCACAAACACACACACACACATATATATACACACACATATATATATATATATATATATATATATATATATATATATATATATATATATATATATATATATATATATATATATATATATCTAAGCTGCGGTGGTGGTGCTGCAGTAGTATTGTCGCCTCACAGTTAGACGTTGCACGTTCGATTCTCAGTTAGAGTGTCTTCTGTGTGTTGACATGCGTGAATGGGCATTCCTTCATTGAAGGTTGTGCGTTAGGCCCAGCAAGCCAGCACGTAAAAATCTACTGCCAATCATTAGCAGACCGGAGTTCTGCTGTGGCGACCCCTAACCGGGAAAAAGCCGAACGACAGAAAGGGATATATATATATATAAACATACATACACACACATACATATAACTGTATATGTAAGGAATGTGGATACATGAGTCTTTAGCTTATAGGTATATAAGCCTATCCATGTATCCCAAATTTCTCACAAGATCTGGTAACCTTGATAAGTGTAAACAGGGGTTTGGGAGATGGAATATTTACAAGCAGAGGCTTGGGATATGAACCCTTTACAGGCTGTCTGTGTCCATTAGAGATAAAGGTGCCAAACCAAAGAGGATTTTCCTGTTCCCCATCTAATTGATCAAGTTATACTTGAATTTGGTTAAGGAGGCACTCTACTTCACATGGATGGGGTGCCTGTTTCAGTGATGGAGTAGTCTCTGGGATGCATATATGTCTGTCCACAGCATGCCCTATTTATATCACAGGCAAGGTTTAAGTCTTTAGAACTGGTAATTCTGGGTGCTGTTTGTTTTGTAGATATGCAAGAGGTCCATTAGAGTAGGGTCTGACAATGCCCTGTATGCCAGGCATAGATCTCCCCTCAACAGCCTACAGAAAAAGAATACAGGAAGAGGGCCTTGAGGTGGTCTGCACAGGACATGTTACTTACGCCCTGTATTCTTTCAGGGAGGAACCTCTGTGGATGTTCCAGTTGTTGGATGTGCTCAATTAGGTACATACAAAGGTGGTGTTAAACACAGTGGTAGGTCAGATGTACAAGGTGCAGGGTTTGATTCTCACATGGGGTAATTGGCTAGGCTTAAAATGGCCCACAAGGGCAGTATGAATCTATGCTCTAGGGTTAATAGCCTAGTACCTACCTATGAACCTATATTCACCCCAGGGATCACTTCTGTGGGTCTGCTCGACAGGGGCACAGGAAAATAATTTTCTTGGTTGGCGAAAGCCAGGGTACCTTTTTGGCTAGGCTTATATAGGCCCTAGGGCCAATAGCCTAGTACCTACCTATGAACTTATGACCCTATGCAGAATACAGTGGGAGTTTGCAATAAAGAAGGAAATAGACTATTCCCTTTAACCAACATTACCCAAGGTAAAGGCAGTTGATTGCAATTGTGTACTTGTGCCTATTTAAGTCTGGGTCAGGAACAGCATGGCAGATGTTGTAAGAAGTCATTGAGTATTTTTGGAGAGAATATTCCAGAAGTATATGAAAAATATTTGTAGAAAGAGATACAAACTGAGGCCAGAGCATTTGACTTAGAGAAGGGACTTTTCATGGAGAAACTGTAAAAGCCAGAGGTTGTTCTGGTGACAGACATACTGATTTGCTTAACCCAAGACTTTTGGTAAAGACAGGGTATTAAGAAATGAGTAAAGGGAACAGTGGCCAAGATACCAGTCTGATAGCAGCAGAAATCCATAGCTCTGCTTAGATTTTAATATCCTGACAGGAAATATATTTTAATTTTAAGAAAAATCTAACTAAAAGTATACTAAAAGTTAGATTAGCATAGACTCTTTATTATTTTCTGAAATTTAATACATAGTTAAGACATTTTTTTAATTACTCCTGTCAAGAAGTTTTCTACTGGAGATCTCAAGATGAGTAACTCAAAGACCCCACACCAGGAGAGTGCAGTGAAGAAAGAACTACATCTTATAATAACAAACATCCAAGAACTCTCACTAAAAACATGAGCAACGTGAAGAACCCACACCAGGAGAGTGCAGTGAAGAAAGGTCTACATCTTATAACAACAAACATCCAAGAACTGTCACTAAAAACATGAGCAACGTGAAGAACCCACACCAGGAGAGTGCAGTGAAGAAAGAACTACATCTTACAATAACAAACATCCAAGAACTGTCACTAAAGCATGAGCAACGTGAAGAACCCACACCAGGAGAGTGCAGTGAAGAAAGAACTACATCTTACAATAACAAACATCCAAGAACTCTCACTAAAAACATGAGCAACATGAAGAACCCACACCAGGAGAGTGCAGTGAAGAAAGAACTACATCTTATAATAACAAACATCCAAGAACTGTCACTAAAACATGAGCAACGTGAAGAACCCACACCAGGAGAGTGCAGTGAAGAAAGAACTACATCTTATAATAACAAACATCCAAGAACTGTCACTAAAAACATGAGCAACGTGAAGAACCCACACCAGGAGAGTGCAGTGAAGAAAGAACTACATCTTATAATAACAAACATCCAAGAACTCTCACTAAAAACATGAGCAACATGAAGAACCCACACCAGGAGAGTGCAGTGAAGAAAGAACTACATCTTATAATAACAAACATCCAAGAACTGTCACTAAAAACATGAGCAACGTGAAGAACCCAGACCAGGAGAGTGCAGTGAAGAAAGAACTACATCTTATAATAACAAACATCCAAGAACTGTCACTAAAAACATGAGCAACGTGAAGAACCCACACCAGGAGAGTGCAGTGAAGAAAGAACTACATCTTATAATAACAAACATCCAAGAACTGTCACTAAAACATGAGCAACGTGAAGAACCCACACCAGGAGAGTGCAGTGAAGAAAGAACTACATCTTACAATAACAAACATCCAAGAACTGTCACTAAAACATGAGCAACGTGAAGAACCCACACCAGGAGAGTGCAGTGAAGAAAGAACTACATCTTATAATAACAAACATCCAAGAACTGTCACTAAAACATGAGCAACGTGAAGAACCCACACCAGGAGAGTGCAGTGAAGAAAGAACTGCATCTTATAATAACAAACATCCAAGAACTGTCACTAAAAACATGAGCAACGTGAAGAACCCACACCAGGAGAGTGCAGTGAAGAAAGAACTACATCTTACAATAACAAACATCCAAGAACTGTCACTAAAACATGAGCAACGTGAAGAACCCACACCAGGAGAGTGCAGTGAAGAAAGAACTACATCTTATAATAACAAACAACCAAGAACTGTTACTAAAAACATGAGCAACGTGAAGAACCCAGACCAGGAGAGTGCAGTGAAGAAAGAACTACATCTTATAATAACAAACATCCAAGAACTGTCACTGAAAACATGAGCAACGTGAAGAACCCACACCAGGAGAGTGCAGTGAAGAAAGAACTACATCTTACAATAACAAACATCCAAGAACTGTCACTAAAACATGAGCAACGTGAAGAACCCACACCAGGAGAGTGCAGTGAAGAAAGAACTACATCTTATAATAACAAACATCCAAGAACTGTCACTAAAAACATGAGCAACGTGAAGAACCCACACCAGGAGAGTGCAGTGAAGAAAGAACTACATCTTACAATAACAAACATCCAAGAACTGTCACTAAAAATGGACAAATTTTAAAACAAAATGGATATTATCAACAAGAATGCAGTAAACAATTGCAACTTCTAAATGGAATAGTAAAAAAACAATCTGAACAGAGTATTGCCTTAGAGGAAACAGTAACTGACCTAGATACTAGAGTGACAGAAAATGAACATCAAAATTAATTTCTCCTGAAACAAAACACCAGGCTGATTGAGAAACTGTAAGACCTTGAAAGTAGATCAAGGAGGAATAACATAAGAATATATGGAATTCCTGAGAAAGAAGAGGGGGCTAGCATGATTCACTTCAATAAGTGGTTTCCATTAGCGCATAAGGCAAAACAACGTACCCAACACACTAGTCATAGGTGACTCTAGAGTCAAGCACACTGATGTCCCACTCACCAGGCTAAACAAGGAGAAAGTTACTGTCAGCTGCCTGTCGGGTGCCAGGATTCGCCACATAATGCACTCACTCAGTTCACTCCACAACAAGTACATATATGACTCTGTCATTGTCCATGTTGGTGTGAATGATCTCAGACATACCTCCTTGGACTACATGAAAAGAAACATGGAGGAGGTCTCGGATCTTGTAACCAAGGCAGGTATGACCCTAGGCCCGAGTAGCATCCTGCCATCACCCAGAATGATACTACAGTACAAGGACAAATGATTGACTTCAATTGACTAAGCTTCTGGTGTCATTCTAACGGGATCCAGTATCTGTCTGCCTGGGATGACATGGTTGACAGACCACGATGCTTTGCCAGAGATGGCCTGCACCTATCACCCCTGGTATTCCCGATACTGGCTAAAACTCTTGCCACCCCTATAGTGCCTTTTTTAGGCATGGTTCAAATGCTAAATTCACCACCATAAAAGGTACAAGCAAGCAAACTCTGAGGGCAATGATACTCATACTAGAAGTCTAAACCTCAAAATGCACTTACTCGAGGCACTTCTTAAAATGGAGAACATCAACATCTGTGCAGTGACAGAGACCTGATTCAAGGCACCAGAGATCACTCCTGCATTACCAGGCTATAATTCATACCACACCTTTCGGCCACCTAACCTGGACCAAAACACTGAAGGTGATGGCGTGTCCATATTCATTAAGTATATCCACACCCCCAGGTTAGTTGCTCAACATAATGCATCCAAAATTATCCAAGTGCAACTAACACTGGGCAAAAATGCAATCCAGGTTGTAGCTTGTTACAGATCCCCCACTATGCCACAGGATTCCCATTCTTCATTTCTTAAGATACTGTAAAATATTAAGGTACAACCCAATACCTTAATTATGGGCGATTATAACTACCCCACCATCAACTGGGAAAACTACTCATGTACCAACTCATTCGCTCAACGTTTTCTGGAATTCATAAATTCTAATGCCTTGGATCAGCTTGTCCACACCCCCACCAGGGGCAGCAATATCCTGGACCTGGTAATTACCAATATGGGTAATTCCACATCAGAGGTCAACTCCTCGCTGGTCAGATCCGACCACAAGCTAATCACATTAGACATCCATATCCCACCTCCACCCCCCTATTAAGGAAACCATCGTCAAAAACTACTCCAAAGCCAACTTCATGCTTCTTAAGACAGAAGTGGCAAACTTCACGACATCCATGCAGAACGAAAATAGAGGTACGACTGCTGAATCTTACATAAATGCACTGTATAAGCACATACATGAGTGCATGGATCGTGCCATCCCCAAAAGAAACAAAATGCTAACTTCCAAAAAAAGGAAGCCAATCTGGTGGTCTCCTGCCATAAATAAACTCTATAACATTAGGAAGAAGCTCTTGCAAAACAGAGTAAAATCCCAAGATTGGAGGAACTCCCTGGTCAGCCTCAGCAAGAAGCCGAGATCCCTCATAAAATCCTCCAAAGCCAGTTATGAAAATAAAATCACCACTGATTCCAAAGACAACCAGAAAGCATTCTACAGCTATGTCAAGAATCTCAATGGCAACACTCAGATCTGCTCTGAGGTACAGCACAATGGCACTAAATATACAAAACCAACCAATATTGCCAACATCCTGGCAGACAGATTCAGTACTAACTTTACCCCCCTCTCACCCTCCAAAGGGCCCATACTAATACCAGAAGAACGCAAAGCCACTGTAATCATGGATGAACAAGTAAAGAGCACACTCTCCAAAGCCAAGAACACAACATCCATGGAACCAGACAATATCCCAGGCTGCATACTGCATGAACTACAGAATGAACTGGCACCCCACCTAAGTACCATGTTCAATCATAGCTTCACCTCAGGCTATGTGCCTACTGAATGGAGCACAGTGATGGTTATCCCGCTCCATAAAGAGGGTGCCACCATGGACCCTGGAAACTACCGCCCCATTAGCCTGATGTGCCTGGTCTGCAAGGCCATGGAACATATCTTGGAGTTTATAAACAAAGACATAGGTAACCTCCAAACCCTGGACCCCACTCAGTTTGGTTTTGTAAAAGGTAGATCATGTCTACTAAACCTGACTGACTACTTTGAAGTAGTCACTAGAGGCTTAGACGAGGGCAAGGTAGTGCACACAGCCTATATTGACCTCGACAAGGCTTTCAATACCATCCCCAACTCTGGAATTATTGATAAACTCACTAAACTGGGCATAAATCCCTATGTCACAAGATGGGTGGCCAACTGGCTCACTGACAGAACCCACACAGTAAAAGTAGCTGATTCCAAGTCCGACTTCAAACCAATGATGAGTGGAGTACAACAGGGTTCAGTCCTGGGTCCTCTCCTGTTCGGCATCTACTTTTCTGAAGTGCATGCCAACACAGAAGGTTTTTGGCAGATGACTGCAAACTGGTAGCCATAACAGAATCACCGAATGGTGTAGACATTCTACAAAAGGGCCTCACAGAGACAGATGCTTGGTGTCAAAGTCATGGCTTCAAGCTCAATGCCAAGAAATGTATTGTCATCCCCTTTGGGAAAAACTCGGTACTCATGAACTACCACACAGGCAGTAGCTCACTAAACACAGAAAGTATGATAAGTGGCCTCAGGACACAGGTGGACAGTAGTCTCTCCTTTGATAACCACATCACCACAGTAGTCGGGAAATCTTTCTACGTGGCACACCTCATCAGAAAAGGGTTCTCCTCTAGAAAAAAGGAGTTAATTGTTCCTCTCTATGCATCCCTCATCAGACCCATTATAGAGTACAATGACCCATTTGGCATGTATCTCACAAGACACCTACAACAATTGGAAAGGCCAAGAAATACCTCACTACGAGGATTACTGGCCTCAAACAGATGCCATACACAGACCATCTAAAAAAACTCCAGCTCTACTCAGTCGCATATCGCCTACTCAGAGGTGATCTCTGCCTAACATACAAAGCTATGTCAAACCCAGAGCTGTTGGACATGCTACACTTAAAAGAAATCCCAATCTCTCCAAACCGCATGTTCCAGGGACCTAAACATTGTCACTACAATAAACAGAACATACTGGAGGGATAGATTCCTGTCTCAGAGACTTCCCAAACTCTGGAACAAACTAACGATTCATGTCAAGCAAAGCTCCTCATTGGCCCTCTAAGAAAAATCTTGACAACTGGATGGGAAATAGAAATTTCACCCTGGGGATCACTTCTGTGGCACTGCTTCACAGGGACACAGGAAAATAATTTTCTTGGGTGGAAAAAGCCAGGGAACCTTTTTAGCTAGGCTTATATAGACCCCAGGGCCGATAGCCTAGTACCTAACTAAGAACCTATGAACAAAACATGCCTGAAGCCCTCTCCTTTGAAATTGAGAGGGCTCATCGGTCCCTGGCAAATCCAGCTTCATCTCTGAGTTCATCTAACCCCAGGTCTATAATAGTTAGAGTTATTTCCTTGCAAGACAAGGACTTAGTGCTGAAATCAGCTTGGACTAATTCCCCTATCAAGATGGGTTAAAAAGTTATTTGTTTTGACAATGACTACACCTCTACAGTCATAACTAGAAGAAAGGAGTGTGTTCCTCTAATTAAGTCCTTAAAAAAAGCCAATATTAAAGCTCAAATTCTTTTTCCTGCAAGAATAAAAATCACCTTGCCAAAAGGAGTGAAGATCTTTGATTCCTTTTAAGAAGCAGTAGAATTTATCCAAAAGAAGAAAACACTGTCGGACATAGAAGAAATGGAATGGTCATCCTAGAGTATGAAGAGACAGGCAACAAAAAAATGGATGGTCTGTTAAGGAAGGAGCAAACAAAGCTAAAAAAACTAAAGGACAAATGAATAAATTCCTTCTAATTTTAAATGCTTTCTTTTATGAATCATAATATATTTGATTCTGGAAAGTCTTTATGCTGTAAGGTAATGTGAATCATTTTTATTATTAACTTTCTCTTTTCCTTTCTATATCAACTTTTTCTAATTACACATAGTACTAAGTATTTAAATAACATTCTCTCTCTTTCTCTCTTTCTTCCTATTCTGTTTATGTTACCAATGTTCATTTTCTCTCTTTCCCCCATTATAAGTACTTTACATACTTTTCCATTTTAAATAACTACAAATGATGTATGTCTTCTAATTCATCAGTAATAGTATAATTTGACTTAATACCACAGTGCATTTTTTCTAGTGGGTCAGTGGTGGGGTAACAAGGTGTTTCTGATTAATGCTTCTAACGAGATGTTTTAGAGTCTTTGTTTAGATACATTTAAACATTAATACAGTACATTAATGGTGTTTTATAGATAGCTAAACATAAGTTCTATATATATTTATATATATATATATATATATATATATATATATATAATATATTTATATATATATATATATATGTATGTATGTATATATATTAGGTTCCCTTTTATTAACTGTGGGTAAATTATTGAAATGTTATAATATTTTTTGTGATTTGAGGCAGCTGCTGTTACTTCTAAGTAGCTGTTTTTATATAAAAAGGTTAATTTTTTCATGATGTTGAAGTTTTGTGAGGAAACTGGTGGTCTGTGTTACTGTTCTCATTGTGAAGATTCATGGCATGCACTGACAAGGCAGCCTGAGCATTTTTTTTTTTTTTGCTTTCTGTAAACTCTAAAAGCTTTAGGATCTGAATTTCTCGCCGGAAATGCTTTTTTTCTTCACTACAGACAACTTCTGTTTTGCATGAGCCTATTTAGATACTTTTTAATAAGTTTATGAAGCTGCAGCTTGAGGAAACAACAGAGATGACATCATTTGACCTTCTGAACTTGTTAAATGGTTGTACTTAGAATTCTTTTCTCTTGAAATTCTGTTATCCTTCACTAGATATTTTAAATGGTAAATAATTAGTTCTGATAAAAGTGTTTAATTCCTTTGAAAATGCCTATGTTCTCTTATAGATGCATACATTCTGAAGATTCAATGACACTATTAATAACTAAATGGCATCAAGTGAACAAGGAGCTGCATTAGAAAACTCATTATGAATATTAACATCAGATGTATGTTATATAACTAAACCTTTAGTAACTAAACAGAGGGTTGTGAGGCCCCTTTTACTCTCTCTCTCCCCCCTTCCTGATAAAAGACATCAACATAGATATTGTTAATACATATGAGTAATATGTGTATAATTGCAAAATATAATATTTATATATATATATATATATATATATATATATATATATATATATATATATATATATATTCAACAGATTCTTACATGAAAACATGTTAGATAGATGACTGATGAAATGATTGAATCATCTGATGTTCCTTGAAAAGTCTTGGAAATATTGACAATCTTCTTAACCTTCAGCTTCTAATGTTTATACATACTTTGATCTGATGTGTATGTCTGGCATATCTACATATTAGGTGTGCTATTATCATGTATGACATATTCATATATCTTCAGATATGTTGGACACTCTCATTCTAATGTATAGTTCATGGATTCAGATTTCTTTAGTTGCTTTCATAATGCTTTTATTTTTTGTTTTTATACTATATTTCACAGCAAGAGGTTCTCCTGTTCGATTCTCGGCTGGAGTGCCTTCTGTGTGGAGTCTGCATGCCCTCCCCGCGGTCGAGTGGCATTCGAAAGACATGCGTAGAATGGGCGTGCCTTCGTTGAAGGCTGGGCATTGAGCTGGCACCTCGGCACCCATAAAAAAATAAAAATCTACTGCCAATCATTAGCGGGCCGGAGTTCAGCTGTGGTGACCCCTAACCGAGAAAAGCCGAAAGAAGAACAACGACATACTATATTCTAAGCAGAGATGGATAATCTGGGTCTTTTGGTATTGGAGAGGTGGTGGACGGATGGTTTAGTTAAGTTTTTAACTAAACCAGAAACGTTATGTTTCATGTATGTTTGTAAATAGTTTGGGGATTTTGAAAGTAGTGCTTAATACATGTTATGCATCCATAAGTAAGTTTTCAGAAGATTTCAAGTCAACACAGAAGAAAGTTTTTTCAGATAGTAATAACATACACATTATAGTTAATAGCTTATAAATGTTTATCATTAAATATTAATGGTTTGAACAATAATGTCAAAAGAGCTGGTTTACTTAAATATATCAAAATGCATAAAGCCCAGAACATATTTTTACAGGAAACCCATCTATTAAGAAAAGATCTACAAAAATACTCATTCAATGGCTATACCATTCTGACTGATTCATGTTTTAAGACTAAGAGAAGGGGCACTCTTATTCTATGGAAAAATACTTATACCATGCCAAGAATTATACATACAATTTCAGATAAAGATGGGATGCTAAGCATGGTTATTTTGGAAATCAATAGGAAGTATTATACTTTGATTAATACATACTGGATACCAGTACTGAGTACTAAATATGTTGATAAATATCTGGACCTGATTACTTTAAATGCAAAAGGAGAAATTATAGCAGAAGGTGATTTTAACTGCCTATTATCGCAATGATACTTCTAAAAATGGTAAAACAAAACTAACATCTCAAGCCAAGAAGTTAAATGACTTTACAAACCAGATGAACCTTAAATATATACATGGTCTAAGAGAACTTTACTCCTTATTCTATACTCACTATTCATATTGGTTTGGTACACAAACACAAATAACCATTGATAAGGTCTTTGTATCAAATAATATATACTCTAAAATAAGTGACAAATCTATAATGACTTGTCCACTTTCGGAACATAATGCAATGAACTTTACATTAACTATGCATACAGATGATTTAAGATTTCTACAGAGAATTCCTGCTTACATAACTAAGTTAAAAGACTTTAGGGAATGGATAATGAAAGAAATAGACATGTTTATGGAAACAAATGATAATGGTGAAGTGACTGATACTATACTATAAAAAAAAAAATATATATATATATATATATATATATATATATATATATATATATATATATATATAGTAAAATAAAATAAAATCTAGGTACCTTAAAAAATGGAGAGAGTGGGACAAAGAACTTCTAGACTTACAAAAAAAAGACAAGACAAAAATGGATGCAATACCAAATAAAGTAGCACATAATGAAATTACTAAGTTAAATCAAAAATACTTAGACATTCTGAATCATAAGTTAGCCATAAACCTGGAAAATTGAAATTACCATCTTATGCTGTAAATCCCAAACATCTACATAAAATAGCGGTAAAAAAAATAAACCATCAAAATCTTATTAATGAGATTAAATATAAAAGTGATGGTTCAGTTAAGAGTACATCTAACTTGTATTCAAAAACTACTATAAAGATATAAATAATAACACACCACTTTTGGAGACAGATAATGTAATAAATACTTTTATTCAAGAAAATATAAATACTAAGGTGTCAATGCAACAAAATAACATATTGAATAAACAAATAACACTAACAGAAGTGAAAGAGCAAATAAAAAATTTAAAAGATAATCAAGCTCCAGGACTGGATGGAATCATTTCTGAATTGTAAAAGATTTTTCCTGAATATATAATAAAGAAAATGATGAGTGCCTTTACTATGGTTAAGCAAACATTTATAACACCCCCATCATGGAAATACTCTATTATCACCCCATAGTAAAACAAGGTAAGGACCCAAATCTTGTGATTCATATAGACCAATTGTGTTACTAAAAACTGATTATAAAACTTTCATGACAATATTAGCTAATAGGATAAAGAAATTATTACCTAATCTTATACATAATGATCAGACAGGGTTCATTCTTCATAGAAAAGTGCAAGATAGCATTATTAAATTACTATCATTAATAGACATAGTATGCAAATACAAAAAAACAATTATCAGCCTAGACATAGAAAAGGCTTTTGATTCTATTAGCTGGTCTTATCTACAAAGAATTCTGATTGGTTTTGAATTCTCCTCAGATTTTGTCAACTTATTAATGAAAATTTATAGTGGGGCACAAGCTTATGTGAAAATTGGATCATGTCTATCCTCACCACTAGAAATCCTCAAGGCAACTAGACAAGGTTGTCCTTTGTCACCATTATTGTTTGCTCTTTCAATGGAACCTTTTGTTACATATATCAGAAACAAGCAAACTATAAAAGGCTTTCAAATTAATAAGGACTATTGTCCTAAGATACAATTATTTGCTGATGATATGTTAACGTTGGGTGATATTGATGGTTCTTTGCATGATGTTATAAATACCTTAAGCAAGTATGAAAGAATTTCAGGGCTTAACTTTAGTCATAATAAATCCAAAACATTACTAATTAACAAAAAGATCAACAAAAACCTAAGAGAGAATAGCCTGTTTAATTGGGAGAATGATGTATTAGAATATTTAGGTGTCAGTATAGAGTACATGGAAAGAGTCTGTTAAACTAAACTACAATAATTTAATAACCACCATTAGTGAACTAATCAAAAGATGGAATAAAATGTTCTTCATAATGGAGGATAGGCTCTCTTTAATTAAAATGATAATTTTACCTAACATTTTGATTTATATACAGTCATTGATACTACCCCCTCCCAAAAACGTATTTAAAAAATCAGATTCCATGCTACTTACATTTTTATGGTTCCCCTTAAAACCTAGGATTGCATATAAATGGCACATTAAAGCTTGGAACACTGATGGGATAGCATTCCCTATCTTAGATCTTTATTCCAAATCAGTTATAATTAATGTAATATTACATTGAATCACACCTACCTATATATCTGTCTGGAAAACAATACATGAGATTCATATAACTGATGTCAGAACTATAGAAAATCAATTTAAGGAACAATATGGAATAAGTAGAGTTCATTGGCTTTTATGTGAATTTTGTTTATTTAATAAGAAGTTTGATCATTTTTCTTATGGCATTAATCAAATATTTAATAACTTTAAAAACATAATTGATTGTATTTATATTAAACAAGTTTTATTTCTTATATTCCCTGTAGCATACTCCCCTGATTACCTAGATTCTTTCAACATCAATGCAATGCAAAAATTAAAGGAAAATAAATTGATATTATGACATCAATGTATTGAAAATAAGAGTATTAAACCACTAAACTCTCTTTTATGTAGTTTTGATAATAGTCAAGACAGTTGGTTGTTTATACACTCATTACGGCAGTTTATAGAAAACAAAATGAGAGTATCAATCAACCTAGAGACTGAATCTATACCTAGTTTGATTCAGTTTTTTATTAGGTGTCTTGAAAAGACAGATAAGCAAAAATTAAGTATCTTACCTAACTGTAAAAGATACTAAGAGAAGACACTCTAAAGTTTGACTTAGATTTTTGGAATTACTATGTAAAGATTAATGGAGAACAAATATCTGATGAATCCAAAAAAAATGTTATTGAATTCTACATATGGTACCTCTTCTTTATTAGAGTGGAGAGTGTATACATGGAAATTTATGAATAGGAGTTTCTATACTCCACATAAAATAAATCTTATACTCAAAAACAGTGAAAGTAAATGTTGGAAATGTGATGAATTACTAGAGGCCAACTGGGTTCGCATGTTCATTGAATGTAGAAATGTTGTTCAATACTGGAAAGACTTCAGATATTTTATAAATGCTTTATGGTCTGATAACTGTCATATTTCTAACACACTAATCCTATTTAAGGTTCCTATACCTAATGTAATACCTAAATCTCAGATTCAGTTATGCTGGTAAATTCTTGCAATTGCCAGAAAAGTTATTACTTTGAACTGGAAAAGTAAACAAGATTTGATGTTTAAAGATTTTATTAATTTAGCAAAGGTTGTTTGTAAAAAAGAACTGAAAACCATTTGTTATAGAACTCATAACATTAGTCATAAAAAATAGCATGGCAAAAATTGGGAAACCTTTTGAACAAATATAGATAACTTCAAATGATTGTTTATCATGGATGAATGTAAATATTGTAAATAGTTTGTTATTGTTTTATTGTATTTGTTATATGCACATTTGCGTATGTTTATAATGAAAACAAAATAAAAATGTTTTTGAAAAAAAAAAAAGAAATGAGTAAAGCTGTACAAAGTGCTGCTGAGTGCAACTGGGTGTGTATTTAAACATTCTGATTTTCTAGGAATTGGGCTAATCTGAATAAATATGCAGCTAATGGAAATATTATTGCAGATATTTAGTAGTTTAGATAAATAGTTAGCCCCCGTAGCCTCATTTCTTGAAAACTGGAATGTTTAAAAATGAACGGTCATGATGAGCAGTGCTTCACACAGTGCTATTCATTTCTGATCACCCTGCTTTATTCTCTGGTTTCTTTTAAGACTTTGTTGTGAACTTGGAATCTGTCAGCATAAGAGTTGTTTTATTTGTACCTGAAGAAAACATTTTCTAGTGTAGCTATTTGTTTTTGCCAGTTGCAACATTTTATATTCTCCTGCTGAAGGGTAGCCTTATTTTATGCTTGTATAATAAATTAATTTTTTTGCAAGAGCACGTGGAGTGTCTGCTGCTTAAAGGTGTGTGTGTGTGTGTGTGTGTGTGTGTGTGTGTGTGTATACATAGATGTCTGAATCTGTGAATGCACATCTGTTTGTCTTGTTTAATGTTAGGGAAACAGTGCTTTTAAATGTAATGTATAGGGTTAAGTTTAGGGTTAGCACACATGAGTAATGCAGTGCAGGGAGGTAAACCATATTAGAGTCACATAAATGTGCATACATTCATTTGTGCAGTTGATCTTTTTTACGTTTGTAAACTTTTCTACCAATGAGTCTTCAACCTTTTGTATTACAACCATACAGGCACACATGCACCACCAATGTGAATCACCTACATTTATGTTATAGTCAGTGGGTTTTACCTATGGACAGTCGACAATCTTTTTGTGTCATCATTTATGGAAAATTAAATACTAAAAGTAGTGAAATGAAAAACCTACAAAAACCCACAAAAAAATTTTTTTTTTTCAGGGAAGTAAGCCCCTTGCACCCCCAGACCTCCCAAATTATATTTACCAACTCAATAGTCACACCACAGTGAACTAAAGAGGAATGCCTCTCAAAAGGGCACTGCCAACTTGTGCAATACAATAATTTTTGGATAAACTCCCCACAGCATTTTATTCCTACACTTAAGCCTCTCAGCCAACAGTTTCAGCAACCACATGTAACTGTACCAGAAAATAGTATTTGAGCAAACTACAGTATAAATCAATGAACTCGGCCAATATTTTCAAACCTGGTTTTGGAACTTTCCTTATGCTGGTGCAAACTCAGAACTGATTGTATAAAATAAGCATTATTGGGCATTCAATCCCCTCCACAAAATGATATAAATATTCATTAATTTTGCAGTGAAATAAAATGCAACCATATATGCACATCCCCATATATAAAAAGGTATGTTTATATGGGTCTATGTCAGATGATTGAGTTTTCAGAAACTCGAAATTCATGTGGTCAAGACCATATGCTTGAGTTTCCGAAAACTCGAACATAAAAAAAAAAAAAAAAAAAAAAAAACACAACCCCCCCGCTAAAATCTACCTTTTTTATGTTTTTGCAGGGCACAAGTACTCCTGTACCCCCACACCTGATACAAATTATATATACCAACTCTGAGATTACACTACAAAAAAAGCCTTGGGTTTTCAAAAACTCAATCATACGGACTCAACCATATGTATTTGAAGTTTCTGAAAACTCAATCAACTGATAGGGACCCATTTATATACACATATACATAATGTATATAAATGTATTTTACACAAACAAACACATTGGCATGTTGGCTTATATGAACAGATTAAGTAAAAATTAAAAATGAGTCACTGGTTACAGAAGTATAAATTATATGCAGGAAAGTAAAAATGAAGAAATGCATGATGCTCTGATTAAAGATGGTTGCAAAAGAATAAAAATGTGCATTATGTTGAGACTGGGGTGATATGTTGAACTGTCTAATTATTATGGAAGTGGACATTTGAAGTACAGGAAAAGTCCAGAATAATGTAAGAAAGAACGCTTTTATTTATAATAAAACAGCCGTTTTCGCCGTACCACACCACCAGCTTCTTCAGCATCAAACACTTTTTAAAATAAGACCACACCATCAAAGTCCTTAGTAACATTGTATAATACATAATGATAAAATAATGACTTACAAGTGACAAATTAGAAATTAAAATTAATTACTTAGTATTTAATTAAACAATGGCACTGCTTATTTATATACTGTATTCATGTAACAGTGTACTCTTAATATTATAGTAAATGTACTGAACTGGTATATGCATAATGTAAAAGTAGAAGATTTTACAGTTAGAAAATGTTTTTGAGATAATTACTAGTATCCACTGTAAACAACTAGTACTAAAACATTACTAGTAAAGAATATTTAATAAAAATATGAAGAAAATATGTCTAGTATAATGAAATATATAATAAATGTACAGAACATTTCATTAGTTAGTGCCTGTTATGTTTTTTCTTTCTTAAGAAATTTCTCATTTTCAACATGCAATTGAGTCCTGGATAATTAAAGGAGTTCAAGGCTATCTGCCATTTCGAATTTCTAATAAGATATTAACAGGTCCCCTCTCAAAGTGTGTGGTATGAAATCAATAGCTGTGAAGTTAAAACTGTGTCTCACAATGTTTTGCTAGGGCATTGTCACATTTTTGATAGATGCTCATAAATTCTATCTTTTCCTATGTAGTGTGCTTCACAGCAGTTGCATTTAGCTAGATAAACAATAGACTTGGAGTTACAGTTAAGGTTACCATTAATATAATACTTGTTCTCATCTACCTGGAAAGTACTGCAATTGTTGACATAATGACAATATTTACAGAAACCACACTGTTTACATCCTTTTTTGTTACTGTTATTGTTTAAGTTGTTACAACTTTCAAGGATAGATTTCAGATTTCTCCCTCTCTTAAATACAAAGTTAGGTCTAACACCCAATTTTTCTATCAATTCCTCGTTATTTAAAATATATTGCCAATTCTTCAATAGAATTAGTTGGATGTCTAAGGAGTCACTGTTAAAAGTAGAAATGAAACTAATCTTTGTAATATTGGCTCTCTCCAAAATGTTATTACTACTAATATTCTCTAGTGTTGTATTGGTTAAATCCATGTCCATAATTGAAGTGGAAACTTCAGTTACAATAGTTTTCTTTTTAAGGAGAGGGAAATAAATCCCATTCAGTCTTTTGTTATCAACTTCATAAAAAAGTTCCAAGAATAAATCTAAGGGATAATTTCTACTTGTGAACATATTTTCAAGTTTTTTACACTCATCATAGAGTTATAGTTGATAACTTGAAAAAGTTTGACAACAGTCTTTTAAAACTAGAAAGACTTCAACTAGAAGTACAATATTTTAAACAATGTCATGTTGAAAAATTGATTCCTAAGGGGTTAAGGTCTTCCTTCTGTCCTACAGGTCTATTTTTTGACCATGACTTTAACAAGGAGTTAACACTACTATTTAATGCACAAGGTTTACAACTCCTTGAAGTTTTGATTAAGTATTATAACATTCAGATCAACAAATTGACCAAAGAAGTTTCTGACTTAGACATTACTCTTAGGAATGACTTAGACTTTGAACGGTACAGGTTCGATTACACTCGGACCTTTACAAGTATTGACTTGTTTATTGAAAAAGCTAAAACTACTAAGAATAAAAAGCTTATGAGGGACAGAACAGCATACACCAACAACACAGCGTATGTAAAACTTAATGGTACATCTAATACTGCCTTGACAGATTTAACGAATGGTGGTCAAGACCAGAATCCTGTTTCTGACATAGATAATTTCGACCAAGACTATGAACGGATGGAAGCACCAACTGTAAGACGTAGTAATAGAATACAAGAAAATGTCAACAAAAATGGGCCACCATATTACGTTAACAATAGACAGTTAAACTACAACAACAACTCCAATGACGGTCGTTTTTTAGGACCACGGAATTCCAAACCCCAACAAAAGAAATGGAACAAAACCAGACATTAACTTTCTTGACTTCAGTCAATTGTAACAATTCCACTTTAAACTTTACAAGCGGACAACAGTCATTCTTCGAACAATCTGACCATTTTGACTAATAAGAAGGGTGACTTTAACATATATAATTTTTCTAGTGTACAGCTAGATCCTTGTCTTATTGAATTACTTGCCTATGGCAACACGTTTGTTCCTACAAGAAAATGTAATATTTCTAGGACTATTATTGACCTAAAATGTTATGTAAGGAAGCTTAACTTGAATATTCTTTTTAGTAACACCAACGCCATACAAGATCACAAATTGAAATTAGCTAGTACATTTAATCCCCCCCTTACATATGGCACTAGCTTCCTTTGAAAAATCATGTGAGATTGACATTAGGAGTTTAAGATCAAACACTAGGTCAAGGAAAAACAAGTGAATTTTAATACAACCATCGAACAAAACTTATGCCTCTACCAACTTTGTTCCTCAGCAACTAGGGTTATAAAACCAGATAAAGGGGGAGGGTTGGTCATTTTTTACAACCACTCCTACATTGAAAAGATGGAACAGATATTAGCTGGTCCAGCGTATACCCAGTTATCAATCAATGAACTTAATATGTCTAAAACAAGAATAAGAGGGTATTTTAGAGACATGTTCATAGAAGGTAAAATTGACATAGACACATACAACTACATTGACATTAACATGTCTAAAAATCCTGTGATCTTTGGTGTGCCAAAAATCCACAAAGATCTACATAATCCACCTTTACGTGCATTAATTGATCCCTGTGCACAGCTGGTAGATAGGATTTTAGCTAAATACCTAGGATCATTTTCTTACATCTGTAAGGACTCTTGGTCCTTCCTTAACAGTATGAATAACATAGTGTTTAGTAACTCCTACTTTATACATCGATTCCCCACTTAGAAGCAGTGGAATGGGTATCTCTCATGCTTGAAGATTTGGGTGCAATAAGAAATGAGATAGACATAGTGTCAGAATTGTTAGATATAATACTAACATCTAACTATTTTATATTTAACGAAAAAGTATATCTGCAAACACAAGGCATAGCAATGGGGTCACCTTGCGGGTCCACGGTCGCCAACTTATTTATGGCGTACTGGGAGAAATTTTACTTTTTCAAGAACATCAATAAGGAGAAAATAATATTATACACCAGATACCTAGATGACATCTTCATCTTACTCGATGGAGATGTAGACATAGCTACAAAAATACTAGAATTGTGCAATGACTCTACTTCATTCTTGAAATTTACTTTTTCTTTCTCTACCACTGAAATAGATTATTTAGATGTAAAATTATCTAAGGATAATATTAACTGTGAATATGTTTCAACAATACATAGAAAACCTACATACTGTAATTCCCTGTTACACTTCAAAAGTTCACACCCTTTTAAACAGAAAAGAGCTATTGTTAAAGGACAGCTCATAAGAGCAGCAAGAATGTGTAACAGGGAAATGATTTTCTATGATGAGTGTAAAAAACTTGAAAATATGTTCATAAGTAGAAATTATCCCTTAGATTTATTCTTGGAACTTTTTTATGAAGTTGATAACAAAAGACTGAATGGGATTTATTTAAAAACTATTGTAACTGAAGTTTCCACTTCAATTATGGACATGGATTTAACCAATACAACACTAGAGAATATTAGTAGTAATAACATTTTGGAGAGAGCCAATATTACAAAGATTAGTTTCATTTCTACTTTTAACAGTGACTCCTTAGACATCCAACTAATTCTATTGAAGAATTGGCAATATATTTTAAATAACGAGGAATTGATAGAAAAATTGGGTGTTAGACCTAACTTTGTGTTTAAGAGAGGGAGAAATCTGAAATCTATCCTTGAAAGTTGTAACAACTTAAACAATAACAGTAACAAAAAAGGATGTAAACAGTGTGGTTTCTGTAAATATTGTCATTATGTCAACAATTGCAGTACTTTCCAGGTAGATGAGAACAAGTATTATATTAATGGTAACCTTAACTGTAACTCCAAGTCTATTGTTTATCTAGCTAAATGCAACTGCTGTGAAGCACACTACATAGGAAAAACTGATCGCAGATTTCGTGATAGAATTTATGAGCATCTATATGCGATAAGAAACAAAAAATGTGACAATGCCCTAGCAAAACATTGTGAGAGACACCTAGGGCACAGTTTTAACTTCACAGCTATCGATTTCATACCACACACTTTGAGAGGGGGACCTGTTAATATCTTATTAGAAATTCGTGAACTGGAATGGCAGATAGCCTTGAACTCCTTTAATTATCCAGGACTCAATGAAAACTGCAATATTAATTGCATGTTGAAAATGAGAAATTTCTTAAGAAAGAAAAAAACATAACAGGCACTAACTAATGAAATGTTCTGTACATTTATTATATATTTCATTATACTAGACATATTTTCTTCATATTTTTATTAAATATTCTTTACTAGTAATGTTTTAGTACTAGTTGTTTACAGTGGATAGTATATACTTCTCTTTTTCTAGTAATTATCTCAAAAAAACATTTTCTAACTGTAAAATCTTCTACTTTTACATTATGCATATACCAGTTCAGTACATTTACTATTGGTAACTTATGGCGACTGCTTTCTACTTAATATTAAGAGTACACTGTTACATGAATACAGTATATAAATAAGCAGTGCCATTGTTGGGGACGTTTTAATTAAATACTAAGTAATTAATTTTTAATTTCTAATTTGTCACTTGTAAGTCATTATTTTATCATTATGAATTTGGGTAAATAGTACTAGCCACGTAAGAAATACAATGTTACTAAGGACTTTGATGGTGTGGTCCTTTAAATATTTGATGTACCTTCTACACGTCACACTAATTACCCACTTACAACTGGCGGTTATTTTAAAAAAGTGTTTGATGCTGAAGAAGCTGTGGTGTTTTATTATAAATAAAAGCGTTCTTTCTTACATTATTCTGGACTTGGATTTTACTACTTTTCAGGATTTATCATTTGCTTCTTTGCTGCTGCCTGTTTGGGAGGTGACGTCCTTTCCTGTACTTCAATCGTTTGTGTTTGAAGTGGACATTTATTAGGGATATCATTTGTCTTTCCCATCTCAGTTCATAAAGTTATATAAAGATAAATTAATCTGCTATAAATATTTATTTTCCAGAGAAACCTATATCTTTTGCCTAAGGAAATTAAGATGTATTTGATGGACAAAAATAGGTTCATACATTCATAACTAAGTACTAGGCAATTAGTCTGCAGACCATTATAAATTTAAAACACAATTCAAAAGTCCCTCTCCAGCTTGAAGGAGGCCAAGACAAGACAGAGTAGGGGAGAATATGAGGCGACCCTTCCAGTTGTCACTATTTACCTTGAAGAAGGCAAGGGTGCTACTCTGCTTAAGGTGTAAAGGAAGTTTGTTCCTGAGGTAAGGGGAACACTGAGATATGAATCTATCACATTAGTATGTGTGTTGTTTATTTGCTTAGTAAAGTTTAGTTCCTTTAGCTGGGTAACTGAGGTACCTTTTGTTCTATGAAGGAACAGAAGGTCAAAGAAGGCAGTATATCTATGGCCTGAAAGGCAAGACACAGAGATTTCCAGAGTGGAATCTATGAGACTGAGTACAGACATAGGGCTGCTGGTCTGACCTGATAACTAATATTTTTTTCTTGCAAAAAAAATGACTTATAAATAGAAGTATATTTAACACAATTGTAAAGAAACAAAACTAGTCTTCTCTGGCAAAGAAAAAAATATATAACATATATACATCATATCTGTGAGATATTAACTAAAACAAATTGTGGTACTCCAGAGAGTAAAAGTTCAGTATTGTAAGTAGTAGTATATGTTACATAAACAAAAAATATTTTGTGAAGCAAATTCAGGAGGTAGGGGTCTGCTGAAATAAATCAATTGGAGATAACACATTTGTTCAAGTAGTCTTAACAAGTGTCTTAGGAAATAACCCAGATAACTTAAGATTTTTTTGTGGCCACTGATCTTTTTAGTTATAAATTTCTAAGGTCTCTCAAGCTGAGTGATATATTTAGACAAATGGATGCCAAAAGGTGCATTATATTCAATAATGGATCCGATGATGGATGAGTAAATAGGAAGTGCAATTTCTTTGGATCTAGTAGAGATGCCTTTGGAAATTAGATGAGCCATACAGACTTCTTTCAGAACTACTGCAGAGACACGGTGATAAAAAGGTAAGGAAATGTAAACAAAAGTGCCAAGATCTTACAACAGTGTCTGAAAGGAGGGACATGTCACCTAAATGGTATGTGAAAATGTTTTGTTTACCAAAATGGACTATGCAACATGCCTTCATGTTTAGAGACTGTTGTACTGGCACCAGTTGTTAAAATATTCTAACCCATGTGGGGTAACTGCATGTCAGTGGAAGAGTGAATAAAAACACCCAATTTGCAGTCATTTACAAACTTAGATAACCACAGATCAGGAGTGCTTGCCTGAAGTCTGACAAACAGACTCCAAATGGGAAGAGGCCCAACAATGAGTCCTGTGGTATGTTACGGGAAACTTTTTTTTGCTTTTAGAAGTGTAAGCAGTGAGTCCAATCCATGCTTCTCAATTACCCAGATTTTTGCAGAATGTTGATTTTTGTCTAATAATTTTAGTCTGTTCCTCATAAGAGTTGTGTTTTTCTGGCAAATAATTGAAGAATAAAGTCACTAAATGATGACAGATAATTGAGTTTCAGATTTTATGTCCATAGAAAATACATGCTACTACAAAACCTGTTATTCTATTAACTTTCTAAGTTTATGAGAGCAAAATTTAAAACCTGTACCCAATTTTGGGCCTTTGTCCCCCCCATTATTTTTAGCTTTGTCCAGATTTTTTCTGGTAAGAGGTCGAGAGGTATGTTCTAAACATGTGGGTTCTGTCACACAGCCAGGTAGCTACTATCACAAAAAGTAAAAATTTATATTCAGAAACATCTGAAACTTTCTTAAACTTTGAACCCAGCCTCATCTCTACATGACACTCTTCTAGGTTACTGGGGAGGGGAGTTATGCAATTTATAACCAAACTCCATTCAAAAACTCACTGTACTCCATTTAAATATTCAGTAGCCCTTCTTTTGTATTAGCCAGGTGCATATATGCTGTATGTACTGATAAACCACTATCCACTGCTTGCTTACTTTTTCAAAGAAATTGATAAAATTAAACAGGCACAGCCTCCTTTGACAAAACTGAATTGATGGGGTCCCAAAATTAAGAAATATTCACTGTCCAGATGAATGAGGTCTAAAATAATATACTCCATAGTTTTACATATGCGGCTACAAAGAGTAATAAGTGTATTGGCACTAGCGTGCACGGTTTGGTCACCCCTTCTGCAATACCATTTCAGTGGCTGTTTTCCAGCTTTCAGAAATGCAACCAGTGGAGAGACTTAGGAAGGTTAAGTATGAGTTAGGTTTGGATTCACATACGCCATATTTGATACTGGTAATCGGGCAACCTGATAGTGGCCCATGGATGACATGTTCATAGTTTTTGAGAGCTGGTGGAGAACTATATCAAGAGATACATTAAATTCTTGATCTGTTGCCAAACAGAAGCAGTTGATGATCTCCTATAAAAAGGGTAAGGTTTGTGTCAAGGTAATTAGTATACATTTCTGAATCCATGCCTAATGATCTAACAGAAAGCAGAAACCCACATAAATAATATCAGCATATTATATATTAAATTAGGATATGAGGGAAAATAGGAAGGTGCATCAAAGGGTGTGGAAGGGACGATAATTTAATACAAGTCCCATTTGGTGCACACAGGTGTGATCAACAAATAAAAGATTATATATCTAATATGTTCTGCTCTGTTATTCAGTATTATAGTTTACTGCTAAAGAAGGGCTACTGAATATTTAAACAGAGTACAGGGAGTTTATGAATGAAGTTTGGCTATAAATTATATACTCCTGGTTGCCCCTCCCCCAGCCATCCATATGACTGTTATACAGAGATGGGGCCTAGTTCAAAGTTTAAGGAGGGTCCAGGTGTTTGTCAAGCTCCAGAGGGGCAGGACTACGAGAGAGAAAAGTGTCAAGTTTCTGGGAATATAAAAAAAGAGATCTTTTCAGGCAGGCCTCTTGCTCTCAAAAATTGGCAAAGTGATTATTCCTAGTACTGAGCTGTTTACTTTTTCCTTAACCAGACAATAGCAGTTGGCAGGCAATTTCTTTAGGTCTAGAGGTTCAGATAAGGCAATCTTCAAGGAATTTGTTGGAAGGATTGTTATAAAATGAATGCAAGCTGTTTGCATCATTGAGATTGACATAAGGGAGTACATCTTGCTTACTTTATTATATACATGAGCAAATATGCAAGGCAAAGGAATAGTTCTGGTCTGACTGGGTGTTGCATTAGGAGGAGCACTGGCTATATATATATATATATATATATATATATATATATATATATATATATATATTTATTTATATTTGTTGAGCGGGAGTGTCCAACTGGACGTAGGTCCATTTTCAGTGGAGGCCCAGGGAGAAAAGCTCCACAGTTAAAATAAACAGACAGTAGTTACATTGGATTACATAGCGATTAACAATTTACATAGCAATTACTTACAACATATTTACAGATGAAGAACATAGTACATCAGTAGACAACTAGAATCTTTATCTGTGAAGTACATAACAGACATTAACAAATGTTACAAGAAGAAGTTACTGCTGTATAATAAGTACTGGCTTATGAGCATCTGAGCTTGCTATAATCAAGGTAGTTAGTGGAGTGGAAAGAAAGGTAGTGGTTGGATGGGGAGGGTGATATTACAGTGGGAGTTGCAAGGGCATAGCCAGCATCTTTTTAGGTGCCCTTTTAGTAAAGTTTTGAAGTGGGTGCATGATGGTATGGAGGTAATTGTGGGTGGAAGGGAGTTCCATAATTTGGCTATGGTGCAAGAGAATAGTGCTTCACCAGCAGAGTTATTGGCTTTAGTGATCTGCAAGTGATTTTTGTTGCTGGATCTTAGTGGTCTGGTGGTGTGATAGGGTTGGAGTAGATTCTGGAGGGATGGGACATTTAGTGGATGATTTACTAGTTTGTGGGCAAGTGAGAGTTGATACCACTGAAGGAGGTGAGGGAGTTCAAGCCAGCCCAGTTCAGCAAGTGAGAGACAGTGGTGACTACGGTAGGATGCCCCTGTGGCGAATTTGGCGATTTTGTTGTAGCAGGTCTCTAGCTTATTTAAATTGCATTGCCTTAGGTTGGTATATATTGGACAGGCATAAAGTAGGCTGGAGATAAGGTGGGAATTTGCTATTGAAATCTTTGCTGCTTTGGTGAGAAGTTGCTTATTTCTGTATAGCGCTCCTAGTTTATTGTGGACTTTTCTATGGACAAGGATATGTGAATGTCAAATTTTAGTTTATTGTCTATTTCCACTCCTAGCAATTTGGTGTGTTCAGTTGAGTATATAGTGGTGTTGTCTTTTTTGCTGTGATGTTAAAGTGAGAGTTGTTTTGAGTATGTTTGGTGGGTTGGAAGATGAGCAGTTTAGTTTTGTTTGGGTTGAGTATTAATTGGGCATCGGATAACCAAGTTTTAACAGAGGAAAAGGCTTCCTGTGTGACTTTTTGCAGTTTGGATAGGGACTGGGCTGAGCAGATGATGGTTGAATCATCTGCATATTGTATGAGTGTGCCATGTTTGGTGGCAGAGGCTAGATTATTGGTGAAAACAGAGAAGAGTAGGGGTCCAAGGATGAATCCTTGGAGAACCCCTATGGAGACAGGTAGTTGGGGAGATATGTCATTCTGCCATACAACGGATTGTTGGCGGTCAGACAGGTAACTCTGAAACCAGTTGGTGACTGATTGCGGGAAGGATAGGTTATTGAGGACAGAGATAAGTTGTTTGTGTGGGACCATGTCAAATGCTTTAGATAGGTCTAGGAAATATACTGATTCAGTGCAGGCTAGGGCACTGACCTGAGTTAGTGAGAATATTTAAAATACTGTCTTTTAATATGCCATTGAGCATAGCACAGCATTTCTTGGACTACTTTGCTCTTCAAATCTTTACTTTAAATCTTTTTGAATTTATTTTTGAGTAGTTTGTTGCTTTTAGATGTACTTATCAACGTTCATTCATTTCATTCTTTGAGCCTGATGCTGTTTACTTCTTTATTTATTGCTTTTTTTTGTGGCTCATTTTGGGCTTCTCACCAGCTACCTAGCAAGCAACATCACTTACTAGCTGGCCCATTTGCTCATTCGTTTGTGGCACACACACACGCACACACACACACCTACTACACATCCCATTTACTTGTTTCGATGAAACACACAAAAAATGTCTTTTCAATAAACTTGATGTTCGACTATAAAACACTGTACTTCCACCTGTCAAGAAATACATACAACAATCAAACTCATTGCACCCGTATGTGTGTGTGTGTGTGTGTGTGTGTGTGTGTGTGTGTGTGTGTGTGTGTGTGTGTGTGTGTGCATATATATATATATATATATATATATATATATATATATAGTTAGAGTGCATACTTTTTTCTCAAGGTGTGCATTTTTCATACAGGGTTTAGCATACATCTGTGTTGCAGTTTCATCATTTGTACTCCTTTTAGCTCCCCCCTCCAGCTCAGTTATTCCCGGACAACTTTATCATTACCTTTTTTAATTTCTTTTCTTTGTCTCTTTGCCCTTTTCTTTATTGCTTCTAACCTTTGTCATATCTTTGACACCATATTGTCTGTTATATGCATTCTGGGCATGCCTCATATCAACTTCTGTGTTTTTTTCTGTGCTCACCATTACCTGTCTCTCTCATAGTGCAACCTAGAAAGGCAGTAGTTCCTGAATAAGAGCCCAAATGCTGCTCATAAAGGGTGCCTCTAAACCGATTGTTTCTAGCTGGCATTTTGTTTCTTGTGATTTGAACTAGCTCCATTTGCCCTCACTTCTTTTGATTTCTTTCTTCTCCCCTCCCATACCCCCAATTCCCACCTAATCCTTTTTCTCTTCTTTTATTCAAACCAAAATTCCACCCCCATTCATCTGACCAATCGCTTCCATCGCACCACTTAAAACACAACCACACATCTCTTTCCTACTCTCCCCTATACACTGTACCAAACAACTCTTATCCCTTCCTTAGCTACTCAATCACCTCCCACCCCTACATATTATACTAAACATTCCCACCTCACAAACACATAATCTCACCAATACCTGCACTAATATTTCACAGTCATCTACCTAAATCCTTCTTTAGTTTGCAGCTGTCTGTGACCACCTCTACCTCCACCCAAACATACTTCTTCTTACTTTTCTTGGATATGCTCCCCTCATAGTTCTCCATGAACACCCCTACACAACTCCTCCCATTTTCCATCAATCATCTCATCTCTATATTTAATCTCACTTGGTATTCATCTTTGTTTATAGTCTGTCCTTTTTTCCTCCATTGCAAAGATGCTCTACATAACTCTATTTCTCATGCTCCTATGTCACCTTACAAATTGTCATATAACAATCATGCTTAGAATCAACTCACTGACCACTAGCCATATCACTAAACACTGCTACCATTTCCCAACTTTAATTGCGCTATACTTCTTCTAACACTCTGCCAATCTACACAACAAACACAGAATTTTTGAATTCCATCAGATCCATCCAAATCTAAAAGCAAAAAATAAAAATTCCTTCAAAAATAACTAAAAGAACTACCCTGTCTTAACTGTACTCTTGTAAAATATTTTGGTGTAGAGACAACCGCCCAAATCCTAGTCCTGTAAAAATGACCACAACACAACTACCCTTGTACTAGAACATCCCCTTTCCTCACCAAAAACAAAAAACAAAACATATTCTCATTAAACAACCATAGTATATTTAACATAATCCCAGAGCTCCATGCATAGATAGCCCAATATATTCCAGACATTCTAGGAATTACCAAAACCTACCTAAAGCTTATCGTAAAAGACAGTGGAATGATTCCCCCTGGGTATAGCATCATAAGAACAGACAGATCTATAAAAACAACAGGGAGTATACCCATACTGTATTCCAACTTACACAAAATAAATCCATTCCAATAATACTATTCCTTGTATTCCACAATGCTAAAATACACATAAATCAAATTAAATAATTAAAAAAAAATGTTGCATCATTGCTCTCTATATCCCCTCTGGAAATAATATAAACACTTTGGAAGATATCCTAAGCTGGATATCCAATACAATTTCTAATTAAAAAAAATGATATAGGGAGACATAAATATTGACTGGAAAAATGTTGCCTCCAACTTTCCCAATTCCATTATTAACATATATGGCTTTACACAGCTAATTACTTCACCTACTAGATACAATTCAGTTTATGACAAGAGCTCCGCCCTAGAATGGATAATGGTATCTGTCTCCCACAAACACATCTCCTCAGGATCACTTGCTGACTTTCTTAGCAACTATCTTTCAACTTACACTGATTGATTAGTCATCCAGCATGTTAAACAACACAAGTACAACGGATCTGAAATCTCACAGATGTCAACCCAGGCATGTTCATATCAGTACTAGACTCCATCAACTGGTGTAATGTAAAAATCCTCACCATGGATGAAGCAGTTTTCACTTTCAATACAATATTCTTAAATATTCTAAATAACTTAGCACCACTTAGAAGAAAGAGAGCTAAAACCAGTCATGGCCCTGGCTATCGAACAATACTAGAAAGGTTCCCTATTGAAATGTTGGCATGCAGAGTGCTGAAAAGCCCCCCAAAAAAGATTGAAACACAGGGGAAAAGTGAATCTCAAAAATTGCTCTTCTCCTTAAAACTTCTTTTTGTAGGAGAGGCAAGCCCCCCTGGACATCTGCATGTGGGGGGCAAGCCCAACCCCCAAACTAAAATATACCAACTCTGAGATCATAATACCTTGGAGAAAAGGGAATATTCCAAGAAATGGAATCTCCAGCTTAGTATATGCAAGTCTATTCTTTCGACCATTCAGTCTCCATATTTTGGGACTTGTTCTAGCCAGTCCTGACATTTCAAATGGTTACCTACTAGAAGTCTTATGCATAACATGGATAAGGCCTGGAATAAATGGTAAAAAGAACAAAACAGCAAAACTTCTGCAGGAATTTAGAAAGCTTAAAAATCTTACAAAAATCAGGTAAACAGTGAAAATAAAACAGCATTACAGTCATTTGTAGATCTGTCATAGATGTAATTGTAAAAGTTCTAGTCTTCCATCCAAGACTTAATCTATCCAGGGACAAACATCAATTCAAATCCTTCACCTAAATTCTCCCAGCTTGAAATTGTTAGCGAGATTTCACACCTACGTCATTAATAATATAGCTGCCCTTGCTAAAAACAACCCAAACATCCATAATTCCCCTACACCATCCAAATCCGCCACTACCACTCTACTTTTCAGCTTAAAACTAGCCCTACTTCATACGATCGCAAACCAGGTGTCCCATCCCCTGATAGCCTCCCACCCAAATTTATCACAATAGCAGCCAGTGCTATAGCATACCCAGCATCAATCCTTATAAGCAGGTCAACACAAGTGTCCCGTACACCTTCCCTCTGTACATAGCTACACATAACCCAACTACATAAAGGGGGAACCTCAACAGAAATATACAACTTTAGACACATCACCATCCTATCACCCTCTCAAAAATATTGGGAAAAAGTATCTACAAGCAACTTCTTCAATGCCTTCTTCAACAATAACTCTTAACATCTAAACAACATTGCTACCACTCAGCACATAGTACTACTAATGTCTTCATATTTTTCCTAGCCACCATTAACATAGTTAGGGGTAATGTTAAATTTGTATCTTTGTACCTAAGGCTTTTAACACTTTATTACACTGCAAACCTCTTCACATAAATGTTCTTTTGCCTTTCATATTCTAGTCCCACCTGGTCAGAAGCTACTTGTCTGGCAGATAACAATCTATTAAATGACTCTGCACCCTTATCTCCTTTCCAGCCAGTTACCACAGGTCTACCCCAAGGCTTTATTCTTGATGCCTTGGTGTTTAATATAGTTACCAACAACCTCTATACTTCATTCCAGCAAGCATCTCCAATACAATGCACAGATGTCTCTACTCTATTTTGTTCCACTAGACCAAACCACCATCAAGAAATAACACACACACACACACACACACACACACACACACACACACACAAACTTTAACTCCATGGAAAGCTGGCTCCAATATGCTCATTACTACTCAACTCAAAAAAAAAAAAAAATACCTCCCTAAACAATACAAAGACTGAAGTAGTATCTCATACTAAATTACTTGGTGTGACCACAGGCAACAGCCTAAAATTCACCCTAAATATTCTAAATGAAATTATAAAAATCACAACAAAAGTTAGGAATCTCTTCAGACCAAAACACTTCCTCACAACTAATATTAAAATAACCCCAGCTAACTCTAGCCTACAACCATCACATCTATATGCAGCAGCCATCCTTACAAATATGCAAACCTCTCTCAAAACTAAATTTGGGCAATATTGCAACAAGACTGCATCCTTTGAAGCAAACACTCAGTCAAAGCTACCACTGTACCACAGTAAAAGAACTAAATTGGATGGACAACCTCATCTTCTTGCATATACCCAGTTAATCACAGCACAAAAATAGTAATCAGCCTTTCAGCCTGACAGGCTTTTAGTACAGTTTTCCAAAATTACAACACACATTGTCCCTTAAGATGAAATGCTAAACAACTCCTTATCATACACAAGTCAATAAAATCTGCAGGACAATCCCTAATCTTTAACACAGTAGCAAAAACTTGGAACTTTCTCTTTGTAGCAATCAGATTATCACCTAAGCTCCACATAATCAAAACATTTTTAATAACATTTCTAATTCCTGGCTCTGTTCATGCTCAACACTAGGCTAGTCCCATCCTTTAATCCATGTTTCTCTTTCATCCCATCTTTGTCTTCCAACCACAGTTTTATCTCTCACCTCACTTTTCTTGCAGCCAACCTGTTGCTTCACTTCCTCTGTTTATAAAGATTTTTCATTTTTCTGACCTACTATCCATATCCACTACCTACTACTGAAAATCTTATTCATTTGCCTTGTTACCAAAGTACATATCCTTTAAACCCTCATTTGTGATTTTAAGTCTCTTTTCCTGTTAACATTATCCACATACTTTCTCTTTTGTATACACATATTCCTTTCTTTCCTAGCCAATCTTTTGCTCAGTCTTTCGTGCCTGTCACTCAGTCAACTTATTAATCATCATTCCCTCAACTCACCAACGTCTCTCTCTCTTTTACCACTTTTGAATTCATGTATTTTCCTAATTACCTGACCTTTGCTTCTACCTCTCCCTTTTCACCTCTTGCAATTTAAAAAAAATGAAGCTTAGGTCTCTCACTAAACAATCTTACTTTTTCTTAAGTTACTGCGTGTATATTGCATTATACCTGTATAAATGACAGCCTTTGCAATTCCTTTATTTTACATTGTACTTGAAAAAATGACAACCTATGTCAAATGATAATATTTGCTATATTCTGCTGTTTTTGTTTTCATGTAATATTTTGTAAATTTTCTCCCTGGGCATTTGCTGAAAACAGATTATTTCCCAGTTGGAATTTCTTGGCAAACAAATGTCAATAAAATAAAATAAAGACAGCAATTTTCTTAGTGATTGCACAAGATTATGGATTCCCTTCCAGTTTTAAAATTCTGTTCCATTTATGCTGCTTATTCTTGAATACAGAGTAATTATATATTATTTTTCTCCAATATGTTATATATACATACAAAAATAACTCAGCTGTCCCACAAGCTTTTTTTAAATTTTTTAATATCTTTACACATTTATTTATCTTATCATCTAACTAACAATCACTTATGACAATGGTTTAATTAAGCAATAACCCACTGCTGGGTGTGCGTGTAATGCTGGATATAACCATGGTTGGTGTGGTTTGGTCATGAGTGACCAAACAAAGACAACCGTGGGTAAATCCAGCATTGCCCACACCCAGGCATGTGTTATTGCTATTATACAATGACATTATTTAAGAAAAAAATACTTACTTTTCTTAAATAATGTCTTTGTATAATACATCTATGCTGCTCTTACACAACTTGTTGATATCCTGGGGATTTTTTTGATGTACTGTGCATGCGTATGGAACTTGTGTTCTCACGCTTACACAGTACATCAGTGCTGTGAAGAGGTAGTAATAGAGGAAGGAAGATCTCCATTGCTGCTTCTTCTTTTTTATAATCAATAAAAAAATAGAAGAAACTGGGAGACGTTTTACATTCGGGAGTTGGGACAGACAAAATAAAAGGATGATCAGGTAAGTTTTTTAAGTTTTGTAGAACATACCTGATTATCAGAGACGTGTGTAAAACGAGGGGTTTAGAACATACTGGACGGTGTTGCTGATTTTTTGCTATCTAATTGAAATAATGAGGTATTTAATTGCATTGGTTTTTATTGGTTGGTATATTAATTGTTTTTAAGATTTGCATATAAAATAAGGGTTATTGATTGTTTAAAGCTGTCTGACGAAGTCCGGTGATGGTCACCAGATGAAAGTGCTAACTTTTGTGTGTTTAAATAAAAGATATGGGCGTATTCCTGGCATATCCAGCTTTGAGTGTTTCATTTCTGGGATTTTGCTGGTTTGCTGTTTCTTAGTTTTTAACATACCTGATTATCCTTTTATTTCTGTCTGTGATGTCTCCCAACCATAAAAAGTCTTCTGTTTTGTTTTGTATTAAAAAAAAAAATAAAAATAAAAAAAAAATGCGAGCTATACTAACAGGAAAATGTCCAGGCAACCGGACCTTTTTCCGTTGGTATATTCTTGAATTTACAACAGGCACTCTGGTTGGGCTGGCCAATCAGCGTGCTCATTTTTCAATAATAATAATGGCCAGTCATTGTATAATATAGCAATAACCCATGCCTGGGTGTGGGTAATGCTGGATTTACCCACGGTTGGTGTGGTTTGGTCACGAGGACGAAGCCCGAGTGGCCAAATAAAGCCAACCGTGGGGAAATCCAGCATTACCCACACCCAGAAGTGGCTTATTGCTATTATACAATGACATTATTTAAGAAAAAAAACAATTACTTTTCTTAAATAATAGCATTGTATAATGCCTCCTTGCTACCCTTCCGCAGCGGCCTGATATTCTGCGGCAGTTCTGATGTACTGCGCATGCCTACGCAGTACATCAGAGCTGTGGGCAAAAGCAATGGAGAAAGCAAGATCTCCATTGCTTTTTAAAAACTGTTTCACTATTTTAAATGAATTTAACATAGCGAGACAGCTTTAAAAAAAGCAACGGAGAATATCCATTGCTTTTTTAAAGCTGTCTGGCTATGTTAAACCCATTTAACATAGCGAGACAGTTTTGAAAAAAGCAACGGAGAAAGCAAGATCCCCGTTGCTTTTTAAAAACTGTTTTGCTATGTTAAATGAGTTTAACATAGCGAGACACCTTTAAAAAAGTAACAGAGAATCTCCGTTGCTTTTTTAAAGCTGTCTCACTATGTTAAACTCGTTTAATATAGCGAGACAGTGTGAAGCAACAGAGATCTTGCGTTCTCCGTTGCTGTAAAAAAAAGAGTTATAGTAATGGAAAAAGTCCGGGCGACCGGACCTTTTTCCATTACTATAACTCTGATTTACAACATGCATGCTGACCAATCAGCGTACACATTTTTGAATATTAATGGGGGGTCGTTGTATAATATATCAATAACCCATGGCTGAGTGTGGATAATGCTGGATTTACCCACAGCTGGTATGGTTTGGTCACGAGGGCTATTATAAAATGACATTGTTTAAGAAAAAAGTTGCTTACTTTTCTTAAATAATGTCCTTGTACAATGGCACGGTGGTGTGAAAATATAAGGATAATCCAGTATATTTTTCTGGTTTTGCATAACGTACTTGATTATCCTTGTATTTTCTCAGTCCCATCTCTCTCATTCTTTTAAAGTCTCTAGATTCCTAAGTTTATTTATTTTTTTTTTATATTAAAGAAAACTAGAATTTCTGTAGCATATATTAAAAGAAGCAAGTCTGAGCAACCGGACTTTTTTCTGTTGGTATATGCTTGATTTACAACGGGCATGCTGTTTGGGCTGACCAATCAGCATGCTCATTTTTGAATGTTAATGACCAGTCATTGTATAATTTAGATGCAGAAACAAAAATGTCTGACTACCACTGTCAGTAACATATACTTTTATAAAACAAAACAGATAAAAACAAATGGATAAGCACTTTCGAGTTGGTAAACATCTCTTCATCAGATTTAGTAAAACAAGGCATAGCTAAATGATGCAAAACTTTTGCCTTGCGAACAAATCCCATATCACAGGGCAAGAGATTTGCATCACTTAGTGAATTTTGACTGGTTAAATGCATTTTAAATAGTCAGCCATGCCTTGTTTTTATTAGATCTGATGAAGAGTTGTTTAACAACCCAAAAGCGCTTATCCATTTGTTTTTATCTGTTTTGTTTTATTAAAGTATATGTTCCTGACTATGGTAGTCGGACTGTTTTGTTTCTGCATCTGTATCCATTTTGTTCAGTTCAGACACTGGTGTTGCTGGTTTTCTTCTGCTTTTTGGCATACATTGTATAATTCAGCACATTATTCTTCATGACTATTGCTAATACTGACAGGATATGATACTTGGGTTATCATCTCTTCCAGTGCTGGTTTAGTGTTTAATGATATGTCATTTATCTCTGTTAAATAATCTTCAATTTCCTTTTGTTTCTCTTAATTTCAGTTCTGATTTCTTTTACACAGTGTTGGCAGTACCACTATTGAAAGAGCTGCATGACACCTAAACTTTTTATCCTTAATATTTTATTTATTTTTGGTTGTTCTTATGGGTGTACTTTCACTTATTTCATTATCTGATTTTATGCTGTTCCTATTTTCCATTTTTTTAAACAATAAATGTTTATTAAACTATCACTTACAACATTGGCAATCATACATTTATATAAATGAAAATAAATCACACTGACACAATCCTAGTTGCAAACATTCTCTTCCCAATCCTTTCTAACTTCCCTTGATTGATTCTTATAGTTATTGTGCAATATTTTTATGCTGTACTAATTATTCATTTTCTAATGGTAGCTTTTGTTCTAAAAATTCTACCAGTGCTGGTCTTTCATTTAGGACTCTCCTGTTGCTTTGTTTTTGTCTATACTCTGATATCAATCCTTGATAGTGAAGGCAGTCTGTAACCTGCAATCCAAATAAATTATTGGCGTCTTCTCATTATATCATCTTTCCTTCCCTAGTTATTCGCTCCCAGGACCTTTGTTCTTTTGCTTGTTTTCTCCAATAAACTCCAGTCCCCTCTTGCCTATATCCCTAACTGCAGTCATCTCTATCAGCAAAATCTCTTTTCTCCATTCCCATGTTGGCTTACTTCTAGGATAATTTCTGCTACTTGATAGATATAATAATCTGTATGATTACTGTTATTATCCTTAAAGGCCTGCATCCAAAACTCTAGTCCTTCCTTGTTTCTTGAGCTTTCTCCCTAATTCATAATCATTCCTTTCCACTTTGAATTACAGTTTTCTGCTTGTGCTATGTATAGGAGCCCTAACAGTGTAGCTCTGAAATACATCTTCAAATTGGGTAATCCCAAATATGCCCTGTTCTACTAGAATAATTATCCCACTTGACTCTTGACATCTTCCCCTCTCAGAGAAAGTCCTTTAGCTCTTTATTAATTGCTATCCACAACTTCTCTGGCTGATAAAAATATGCCTGACATGTGTATAAGACTTCTTCTTCTTCTTTCAGCTTTTCCTGGTTAGGGGTCGCCACAGTGGATCACCTGTCCGCTCATGATTGGTAGTGGAGTTTTACGGTGTCAAGTTGCCCACCCCGACACCCAACCTTCCACAGAAGGCACACACACACGCACTCACGATTAGGGCCAATTTAGAGTGCCCAATCCACTTACAGCATGTCTTTGGGATGTGGCAGGAAACTGAAGCACCCGGAGGAAACCCACACAACCACAGGGAGGACATGCAGACTCCGCACAGAAGGCAGCCCAGCTGAGGATTGAACCAGAGAACCTCTCGCTGTGAGGTGGCAATGATAACCACTGCACCACTGAGGCCACCCTGAGATGTGTACAAGACTAATGGGACTAAACACATTTTAACTGCTTCTATCTTAATATCCATATCCACATAACAAAACTTCCATTTTCTCATTTTTTGTATTATCTTTTATTTAGTCTCTTCCCACATATCCTTAGCTGCCACAGCAGAATCATGCTTAATCCATATTCCTAAATACTTCATTTTATCATGCCCCCATACATATAGATATTGCTGAACCAATTCATGGGTGGGTACATAATTTAATGCTATTGCCTTTGTTTTAGCTTCATTAATTTTGCATCCCTAAAAGATATGAAACTGTCTCATAATGTTCCACAGCACTTAAATGTCTCTTTCTGGCTTTGCGAGGTATAAAATAATATCATCTGCAAACAGAGCCAGCTTTTCTTAACTACCATACCAATTATATCCTTGAAATTCTGAGTCCCTTATTTTCTTTGCCAATGGTTCTAAATATAATGCAAATAACAAAGGGGAAAGAGGACAACCCTGCCTGATTCTGCTGCTGAAGCAGAAATTATCAAGAGGACTTAGCCCACTTTAATTTTCACCTCCGATGCCTCACATATCCTCTTAAATAAACCTTATAACTTTTTTAGGACATGCAAATATGTCTGTTGCCCTGCTCATAAAGTCACAGCTTACCTTATCAAATGCTTTCTTTTCATCAAGACCCACCAACAGCAATGGCATTTTCTTACATTCTGCTTTCCTCTGCATCATCAGGAGGGAAAAAATGATAAAGATCTGGAAGGTTTTGTTTAATAGCATTTTATGTATTTTTACATTTGTTGACTAGGCTAGTCTAACTAGATATATGTTCATTTTCAGTAGAGGCCCGGGGAGATAAGCTCCGAGGAAACAAACAAAATCACATATACAAAAAATAATGTATATAATGAACATTGCAGGTGCAGTACAGAGAATAATCAAAGAGGTCATTCGTACCAACATCTTGGAAGAAAGCATTAGGGTTAGGGTTAGTCTGTCTTGTCAAATGTTTTTATCCCCTGTACACAACCACACTGATATATATCTATCAATTTTGGCATTATGTTTGCCATTCTTTTAGCCATTATAGACATAAACACTTTATAGTTATGGTTTAGTATTGAAATGGGCCTGTATGAAGCTGGATCTGATGAATCTTTACCCTGTTTAGATATTATAGCAACCACTGCTTTCTTCCAGGATGTTGGTACTTCTCCTCCTCTTAAGATGCTGTTAAACAACCCCCTTCAGTTCTTTATCAATTTTTTCCCTCCTAGATTCCAATCTTACACAGGAACACCATATATTTCAATGAATTTCCTGTAGATTGGTTATACGTCACACTTTTTATCTTACCTCCTCCATTCCTAGCCATTAGTACTTCAGGCTTATCTGCCTCTAACCTTGGCATATTTAATTCTCCCATAAACATTTCCATTTTTATCTTTTCTTGATTTCCATATTTCACTGCTTTATACAGGTATTCATAGAATTTCAAAAATATTTCTAATACCTCTACAAGATCTCTTGTTACCTTACTTGTTATAGGCTCCCTAAGCTTGACAACATCCTTTTCTACTTTCTGTTGCCTGAGTCATGCTAAAAGTTTTGTGCTCTAGTGTTACCATCAAAAAACAGTTGATTAACAACAATCTTTCTAAACCTGTGTATATTATCAAGGTAATCCCGTATTTTCTGCTTAGCATTCTGGAGTTGATCCTCTTCTTGTTCTGCGAGAGTCCCCTGTTCTGTAAAACTTTAACAATTGTCAGTCCCTCTAAATAATTCTTGTTACTGCTTAACCATAGCTCCCTTTCACTAGCTATATTTTCAGAAGTAACTTCTATCCTCTCAAATAGCTCCTGAATAATCTCCACTACCTATTCCTTAAATTCCTTTCTTTTTAACAGATAAGTGGGAAAGTGCCAGTGTCTCATTTTTATTTCATTACCCTGTGTTTTTATTTTAGTTATTACTGGCGCATGATCTGAAATAGTTATTGGGTGTGTATCAAGAACTTCAATTAAATGCACATGTTCCTGCAAAATGTGAATTCTGTCTAGCCAAGCCCAGTTTTTGTATTTTGGGGAGTAATATGTAAATTCACTCTGAATTCCTATTACTGAATTCACATCTTCCATGCCAAATATTTTCATTAATTCATTCAAAAACATACCCTCCTTTGTGATACGTTCCTTTTTGGTCCCCTTGACACATCTTCATTGCTGCATATCAAATTCCAGTCCCACCTATAAATAACATTCCTTGCTGAAAACTGATTATTTCTCCAAGAATTTTCTTAAGCTCCATTATAGCAGTTTTAGGTGGAATATGAATCCATGTCATTGTAATCCTCCTCCCTTGCCAGTAGCCCCTTAGCACTACAGATTTGGCATTATTACCTTTTCTATCTTCTTCTATCACTATTGGAGATCCTCTTGCAATTAATATAAGTACTCCTTCTTTTTCCTTTGTCCCAGATATTCCACTGAATAACCACCCTGAAAACCTTTATTTATCAAATTCACATGTTCATTTCTTCCCAAGTGTGTCTCCTGTAACATAACTGTGTGCACTCTACATTTTTAATAGTAATTCACTATTCTTTCTTTTTTGTATTTATATGGGACACCATTGACATTTAAAGACATTACAGAAAGCATAATTGAATTAAAAAGTTATTATTCCTACCTTTTATGTATACCTTTTTTTGTTAAATGTCTAGCTTCAGCTTTTATATTACGTGCATACACTGTTTGGCAGGTTGAACTTTTATATACTTGTTTCTTGTCACATCTATTTCAGCCTATGTCAAAGATTGGCCTATGTCAAATCATACAAAACATTTTGTTTTATTGAAAGCCCTCAAACAAACAATCCCCTAATACCCCCTAAAATCTATTAATTTAATACCATCACAAAAAACTACGTACATCTTCAAATATTGAAGGTTTACCCTTCTAATAGGAACAAATGTCCAAAACTGACAGCCACACTGACAGACCTAAGTTAACTTAAAAGAAAGATTATCCATGCTAAGATGTGTGGTGCAGCCTGTGCTTTTACTAAGTGCTAACTGTTTTTTTCTTATCTTTATAGATCTTCCAGCGGGGAAAACCCTGAATGCTTTCAGAGTACATTATCTCCCAGCCAGTTTCTTTTTTCTCTTTTCCCCAAGCCAATCACTCTCCACCAGTGGTAACCAATTTCTCTTTATCAGATTGTCTCCATGGAGACATAAGAACCAGCCAGCCAATTTCTTATTATCAGATTGTTTCCCTGGAGACATGAGGGCCAGATACAAAATTGCTACTAAGCATACATTCATTTGCTAGAAAAAAAGACTCATAATATTCAATATCCTTTTTAATTTACTTGATTTCTCTTAAAATGTGTTACTAAGTCAGTCTAATGTCCTTAATCCAGTCATTCCCCCATGCAAAAATGAGAAAAAGCACATTATTTTTTCTTTTGTCATGCTCCTTTGCTCAGGCTTTTTTTTACATTGCAGTGCCTACATTTCTTACAACTGAACAAGAAGAAAGAGACAAGGGAGGAAGAAAGGAAAAAAGTACAGCCACACCTATTTACAATCCCCTTTATACTTAAAAATAATTGAGAAAACTTTACTTTATAGCATGCAAAGAAACCCATACACCACAAAAAGTATATTATTAAGAAAGAAAAAATGTTTTCTTTACTTACGGTTAACTTTCTCCCCATTTCTCCCCTCCCCAAAGCATTTTTCCAAATATTAATGACATGAAGTAGGGCAAGTCTCCCACAAGTCCAACATATTCTGAAAAAGTCCAGTATTTCCAGCATTTCTTCTTCTGTCATATTTCACAACTGTAATTATTGCATTGTTATCCTACATTAAGTTATTGGTTTTATTACTGTAAATTTATTTTGGGTATACCACTACCTGAAAAGCCTTTGGCAAGTAGCACACAACATTTCCAACATTGTCATTACTGCTTTCAAGTTCGAGTGTTGGTGGCTTTTTTCTGTGTCCAAAGGAGTTTATTACTGTTCATCTCCATCTCCCAAATCCTGTCTCTGCTTCATTTTCAATGTACTCTCAATTCTTCTGGTCAACTCTCATGTTCCCTTTCTTCACTCAAACATTTTTTCAATGAAACGGTGGAAAACATTTCACAGGTACAGTCTCTCTGTGGTCTTTATTACCAGAAGAACAAGAAGCGGAATCTCCTTCTGTTTCGCAGCTCACTTTTTGTTGGACAAACTTTTGTATTTCCTCCTTAGCATGTACTTCATCAAAATGGTTTTGTCTCTCCAGGGAAGAATGACTTGAAGATAGCTGGGTACAGCAGTTTGAATTTCACACTTGCATCTCTACATTCCCTGAATAGTGGAATGAATCCTCTTCTGCTTAGTTTACAGTGAGTAATCAATATCCACAGGCACTCCTCTGTCTCCCACTTTTAGTAGTTTGTCCTTCTGCCACAGTTTTTCCAGAATCAACTCCTTCTGCTAGTAGGATTGCATCTTTACTATTAAAGGTCTAGGTTGCATTCTCATAGCAGGTTTGGAGCTACACATGATGTCCCTTTTCAACTAACAACTCCTGCTGTGGAATACTAGTCCAGTTGCTTATTTGTGCTTTCACAAAATTAATGCAGTCTGTTCCTTCCAGCTTCTCTGGTATAGTTGTAAATCTCAGGTTTTCCCCGCATGCTCTGTCTTCTAATTCTATTATTTTTTGAAACATCTCTTTGTGAGCTTTCATATATTCAGCCAGCCTTTTCTTCATTTCAGCCTCTGATTTTTGCAGCTTTATCATCTCATCTGAACATCAGTTTAAAGCTTCTTCCATTTTTACCAGCCTTTTATTGTTTGTGTTGATATACTCCATCAGTATTTCATTTACTTTAACCAGGTCTGTGTGCAGCTGTCTTATATCTTCCTGTAGGTTGCTGAAAGTCATGTTTGGAGGTTGCACTGCTTTTTGCTGAACAGCTGCAGTACTTTCCCCAATCGGTGTTTCTTCCTCACTTTTTGTAGCTGATTTTTTCCAGGTGCTCTGTATTTCTTTTTTCCTGGTATCCAGGCAGCACACTTACTAGCCAGTTACTGAAATTTACTCATAAACATAAAAGTCTACTGGCCTTCTCTGTTCAGTTTCTGTTTTCACACTGAGAGAGCTAGAGTCAAGCTGTTATTCAGTGTGCAGCCATCTTCAAAGTCTTCCTTTTTTCCATTTTATTCCTTTATCACTTTCCATATAATTTGAAAGAGAACTTATATCATGTGTTTAATTTGTGTTAAATCCTATGTTTGATATTTTATGACTTTGGTAATTAATCTTCTATAGCTACATGTCTAAGTCCTCTTTCTAGTACTTTTGTGCAGTAAACTAAGTACTTGTCCCAAGTCCCTTCCCATCACACTGCTCTTTTCCAATACTTCCCCTGGTGTAACATGGTAAGAGTGTTTTTAATGCATATAGGGAAAAGACAAGAAAAGAAGCTGAAAAGCTTGAACTTCTTCCCAACTCATTATATATCTGTGTTACATAAATGCATTATTTTTATTTTCTGTGATCTGAAAGCTCTAGGTGTCATACCTTGCAAACCTCTCAAGTGTACCTCATTATGAGAAACATTCTTCATTTGGAGTTCTTAAAAGCTTTATGTTCCTCGAAGTTCCACATTGAAAGGGTCTGTCACACATTCAGAGTTAGCAATTTTTTACTGATATCCATGGCCAACTGAACTGTATCATATTAATGTATTAAAGGAATGATTCTATAAGTAAAATTTCAGTTTAACCATTCTATGAGTTTCCTAGTTGAAGTTGTTAGCAAGTTTTCAGTAAGTATTCCAAATTGTACCCTTTAGTTCCACATTTTGAGAGGCAGTGTTCCTCCTTTAGGAGGTGGTTGAAAGCTATGATAACATGTATGGTGCAGTTAATACCCTGAGTAATACAGATTCACAACAGCTGATTAGTTAAGCAAGTGTTGTAATGCTTTACATCTCTTCACCATCCTGAAAGCAACCTTTTTTATAAATTAGAAAGGTTTATAGCCCTTTGTGATGTTAAGTCAGTTGTGCAATTCTTCCTATTCATCTATAAATTACAGAACATCAGGTTCCTTTATTACCAAACCTAGGTTGCAATTGCTCTGCAAATTAAATTCTGTCATTTTAATTTATTAAAATAACTATTCTATGAGTAAAAATATCACATTTTAACCATTCTATGATCTTCCTAGATGAAGTTGTTAGTTGTCAGTAAGTGTTCTACATTTGTCCATTCGTTCAACATTATGAGAAGTAGTGTTCTTCATTTAGGAGATGGAAGGTTAACAGCTATAATAACATGTATGCTGCAGTTAATATCCCAAGTAATGCACATTTGCCACAGCTGCTTAATCAACAACTGTAATGTTTTACATCTGTTCACCATCCTGAAAGCAACCTCTTTTTATAAATTAGAAAGGTTTATAGCCATTTGTGATCATGAGTCAGTTGTGCAATTCTTCCTATTCATTTATAAATTACAGAACATCAGGTTCCCTTATTACCAAATCTAAGTTGCAATTACTGCACTAAAAATACATGTGACAAAGGAAAATCATTATGTAAAAAACTCTGCAGATGCCAGTCCCAACTACAGGAGTTATTTCTCAATATATTTTCAACTTAAATGCTGTGTTTCTCAGATTTACTTTCATCACTCTTCACATCAGTTTTATGCTCCTAGAAATTATGTTACTTAAAGTAGAGAGTACAAGAACAATATGAATTTTACATCTGGTAAACGTAAGGTTTTGTATAAGGCATTCTTTGAAAGTGCACCTCATATGTTCACTGTATTTACCTCCCTACTGCACACTGTACAGATCTATATACTTATGTATTGTCTACGTAACTATAGTTAAACTAGCAATATACTCACGGTATACTTATATATTGTAGTTTGCTTCTAAGCCTTATAATTTTCTAAAATTGTGGAGCTTTTCTCCCCAGGCCTCCGGTGAAAACAGGTCTTCTCAAATAAATAAATAAATGAATAAATAAATACATACATACATAAATACATACTTATTTCATTATATTAGATTCTTTAAGTGCTGCTACAGTGCTTTTCATTAATAGGATCATAGCATCATAGGAAGTTACTAGGCTATTGGCCCTGAGGCCCTTACAAGCCTAGCCAAGAATTTAGTCCATGTTCCAACAAATCAGCAGCCTATGCCACTGTTCAGCAGCGACACAGGTGGAATCCCAGGGGTGAAATGTATAACCATTGCACACAGACAACACTGCTGCAAGGGGATATATTTACACACGCACACTTGTCTTTTATGAGATTAGATTCCCTACCTATCTAGTCGTATATCTTCTTCTTCTTCCTTTAGCTTTTCCCGGTTAGGGGTCACCACAGTGGATCACCTGTCTGCTCATGATTGGCAGTGGAGTTTTACGGTGTTGAGTTGCCAGCTCGGCGCCCAACCTTCCACAGAAGGCACACACGTGCACACACTCAAGCCTAGGGCCAATTTAGAGTATCCAATCCACCTACAGTATGTCTTTGGGATGGGGAGGAAACCGGAGCACCCGGAGAAAACCCACATGACTACAGGGAGGACATCCAGGCTCCGGACAGAAGGCACCCCAGCCGAGGATCGAACTGGAGAGCCTCTTGCTGTGAGGTGACAGTGCTAACCACTGCACCACTGCAGCCGTCATTACCTATCTAGTAGTATATACTATGTACTTATCGCATGTGCCACAAAGCTTAACTACTTACCCTTTCTAATTTTTTTAATTTAGACTCCTTCGGGCTCACCTCTTCTCACATCATAACAATTACAGTGAGGTTCAAAACTCTGATTTTGTCTACAATGTATGCTCAGATAGTACACATTCACTGTACATATGACAGCTTGGTTTTAATATTCCCCAAAAGCTGCCTGCCTCATCGTAGTATAGTTTTCTCAAAGATTACCTCTGTCTACTTGGAGAGTACACAATGTTTCGGCTGTATATGATCTGTATGAGATCTGACACTTGGTGGTTTATGTTTAATTTCCGTCAGGTCCTGCATGTATGTACTTAGCACAATTTCAGGTACCAGTATCTCTACACTTCAAACACTGTTTTTAAATATTGCATGAAACAGACTTTGTATTACTAGGGTCTATATTGGTTCATCGAAGTTTCAAAACTTTGAAGCTGATATGGTTGGCACCATATCATCGAAGTTTTGAAACATCGAACGTTTTAACAAAAATCTCCGTAAGGGAAGATTTCCCTTTACTGCACTGTAGTGCGATCTCGGAGTTGGTATATTTAAGTAGCGGGGGTGTGTGGGGGGGTGCAGCTTGCTCCCCTGCTTGAAATGTTTAGGTAAGTTATTTTTTTGTTTATTTTTTTTTTTTACATATTTGAAGTTTCAAAACATAGATGATATGGTCTCAACCATATCAGATGTGATGCTTTGAAGCTTTGATTACATGATATAGATGCTATTTCTATGCTGTCTACAGTTTCTTAGTAGAATGCTAACCCATGCTCAGGGATATCATCTGTTCATATTGTATATGATTATATTTATATAGATATATATATATATATATATATATATATATATATATATATATATATATATATGTATATACGCAGACACTTACATATACGTGTGTGTGTATGCTTGCTCCTGTGGCCAAGTTGTGGCTGAAAAGTCTAAGACAGACCAATCTTAACTAGTTAGGCAAAATAAAAAAAGACTCAAAAGAAGAATAAACATGAGAACTATACCACAAAGTGGTATTTGTTTCCTGGTGAGAAGGAAAACCTATCTGGCATAAAAAGACAGACAAACTGACAAGTTTTAGAGTTATAAATGTACAGGTCCAAAATAATACTAGTCAAACATGCAAAAACAGCACTACACACACACACACACACACACACACACACACACACACACACACACACACACACACACACACACACTCTTCTGGTTTCACCAGTGTGTACTTTGTGTATAAGTGATTGCAAGTTCTAACTCCAGGCACTGCAACCAGTTAAAGACCACATAAACTCTAACACTGGATGTGCAGGAGGTCTATGTGTTGACCATGCATGCCCTTAGCAATGGGAGTTTGTTTTACCAGGGATTGTCACAAGCATGATCCAGAGAATGTGCACAGGATGGAATGATCCATAAGCAGGAACAGGATGAATTGCTATGAGTGGGCCGAGCACAAAGACCCCATCCTTGAGTGTGTTCATATCATCCCACAGTGCCGTTAGCCGTGACTATTTGCATAGAGATAGTAGGGCTATGGGCCTAGAGTCTGCATCCCCCCCTCCCAAGATGGGTTTACCTATTAGAGGTGGAGGTGGACTAGCCATGAGAACAGCAGTGGTCATGTTGGATAGTTGCACAGTAAAATTTGCAACAGACTCCCTATGCCAAATTTCCATTATGCTGCATAAATGGTCCAGTACCACCCACAAGTCATTACAAATACCCAGTACAACCCTAACCAAATAAGTTACAGCTGCATTGGTATCTGCCAGTCCCTGTATGACAGCTTTGCACAAATCAAATGCTGAGTTGTCACCAAAGAGGCACTCAGATTAAGGCCAGTATCAATGGCATGGCCAGCTACTTGTACGCTGACCCCTATTATCCTCCTTATGCTCAATAGAACTGGCAGCAAACAAGGATGACTGTGCTGCTGGAGACAGGGGTGTTCCCTGTGCTGAATATGTTGGACACATCCTGTCCTACTGCAGCATCCTAGGACTGAGAGGTGGGCTACATGACCTTGGGGGCTGTACCCATTTAAGGAAGTGGGGAATATGGCCATCACATTATCTGTGTCTACCACTCTCAGTGTATTTCCTGAATGTGCTGAGATTTGGCTGTCATCATCATCAGATCCAAACAGTATTCTGACATCAGCCATGTATATATCCACGGTGAAGGAACCTAACAAAACAGCACCTGTGAAGATACATAATTATATTCAAATCTATGACTTCATCATTCACCAACACCCAAGACCCAGTATAGGTAAAATCTCTATAGCAGAGTGGTACAGAAAATCCACAGTTAGCATACCCTGAGCAAACTGACAGTATGGATGTAGTCTTGATGTTACTGTAACAACAAAAAGGATGTGCTTGGTAGTTGTATGGCCCTGAGTCAAAAAGGTAGTATAGATAATTCCACATGTTCCAACATATCCACCTGGGCATAGCCAAAAGGTATTTGAAATACTACATGCAGTTCAGCATCCAAGCCCAGTAATCCACTGTGGAGAATGAAACTATTTCAACCTCTAGACAGAGATGCCAATGACTCCTTTGTGTCTGTTAAGGATGACTTTGTTGGTGGATCACAGCCCTTGGTCTTCATCCCATTATCAGTTTCAGTGATAAAACAGGTAGCACACTCACCTTTGGTGAAAAAGTCAGTACGCTTTATTCCCACAATCAGGTAGATTGTTTGCTAACACCATAGTGCAGCATAATGGAGGTACTGCATTCCTAAGTGTGCTATTCTTCAAATGAGATGTTAAACTGAGGCCCCATCTGCTTGAGTTGGTAGTAGTCAAGATGGATATAAAAAAAATCCCACACCTAGTGAAAAGAATAGGTGAAGTTTTCTGATTCCCTTGCCAAATTTCCCTGGTAGCATAAATACAACCTTGGGTCTCCACTGAAAACAGGCTCCTAGTTTAGTTGGGACTAACCTGGTCAACAAAGGATACATAAATAAGTAAAATGAACATAAAATATCCTGGTGGGTGGGGGGAGTCCTTGCAACACACATAACCCAATCATGTTTATAACCATTCTCCAGATTTGTTCATGTATTCTATTTTGATCACTGATGGCTGTGATCTTCTTTAAAAGGTCCCAAGTAGGTGCTCATGAAAGACCCAGTCAGTCTCTCACTCCAGAGCATCTGCTGACCACATTGATGGAGAACCTGAAACAGGATGTCATTCCCTGGCCTGGAGAATTTCCATTTGTGATGTATTTCAGCATCAGGCATCACTGACTGTACTATAAAAAAGTATATGTATGAGCTTGTGGCGTCTTGCCCTGTATACCCATATGTATAACCTGATGACATGCCTCACACTCTATACCCATACCTCAGCAACAGATGCTCAGTGTGTAGGTGACCCATATTATATCACCCATGATGCATCACAAGCCACTTGTACATTTGCTATCCATATGGTAGCACACAGTATGATATGTTTCTGAGTATTGCTTTGCCACTTGGCATTGGGTCACTTTACCCTGCAAAAACTCCATGCAAGAACACAGAGGTATCTGAAGCAGATCATGTGTTTTGCCTGTCTTTGGACTTCACAAGCACACACACACTGCCTCTACCTCAAGTGTTGATGGGTAAAAGTGTTCTTAAATGCTTTGTGTCTGTTCTTTGAAACCCTAAAGACTACCAGTAGAATTCCTTGCTACTGCCAAAAAGACACTCCAATAATGACAAGCATCTTGCATACTAACTACAGTTTGACCACCCGCACAGTATACTCAAATGTTATATGATTTCTGACATAACAGTGTGTGTGTGTGGTGGTGGGGGGTGCACAGCATAACAACAGACTGACTCATACACCGGGATATCCCTTAGGATGTGGATACAGTTCAGATATTAATATAAGAATTTTCTACAAGGGTATCTGTGGCGGGCCCACTAACAGTCCCAATTCAGATGTAGAGTACCATAGTGCAGCTGTAGGAAGAGGAAGACCATACATGTTACAGGGGATATAGTACATAGGATCATCCGCCCCTAAAGTGCTCTCTGAAATAGTCAATACATCTGTGTTTGCTGCAAATCCCAGTGGAGCATTGCCAAGCCACCAAACTTAGTGGTGATGTAGGCTCCCTTTCCCATCCAACTACAAATATACAAACATGGGAGAAATTTAATAAAGCCTGCATGGACTTTTATTTCCATGTAGGCATCGCGGCACACTGCTTACATGAAAGTAAGCAGGTGTGTGATCCAGTAAACAGAGGGGACAGGTGCGCACGAGTGCACCAACATGGAAGTATCCATGCAAATGAGGGAGGTAGAGCAATCCAACAAGCAGATAGGCAGTCCTGCAGACCCTGTGTTAGTGTCCATAATGCACATGGACAAATTCTGTGTACAGGATGTTAAACAAACAAAAGGGGCTGTAAAAGTGCAGTTAGACTGGCAGAAATAGCATAATAGACACAGATATGTGCGAAACTGTCTACCATGTGTCAAAACCGTATGGAAAATAATGTAAAACAATTTTATTTTTTTTAATAATCTGGGTATGTTTGCATGGCACACCACAGTGCACAAATATGCTGTTATGAAAAAAAAATTAAAAAGTGTAACAATGAAATTTATTAGAATGTGACAGTAATGCATTATAGGACTTTGTGTGGAGTATCTACAGTGCTGGAAGGGTGCTGTTGCTAATGAGCCAGAGCCTAGAACCATGTAGTTTCCAGGTTGTGTGTACGGATCTCATTGCAAATGAGCTGGGGTTACTGAACAGCACAAATGGGGATCTGTGTCTGCAGATCCCATCCATATAGGTACAGAACTGTGTTGCTGTCCAGAGAAGAGGTAACTGGCATCAAAGGGGGCAGGGGGTGTCTGAGGAACTGTAAGCTCACTGGAGCTCAGCGGTGCATGTTTGTATGGCACACCGCTGAGCTCAGCAGGGGGGTGTGTACAGTGTCTGCTAAGCTTTGCTTACCTTTGGGGCAAATGTTTCATCATGTTTAAGCAAGCATGGCATGCCTCCACTCTGAACGTGACCTTTCATGGGGGTGTGTGCAGTGTTGCTCAGCATTGTTTACCTTCAGCGTGCATGTTTGCATGGCACGCCACAGTGCTGAGAGAGAAAGGCTGTCCAAAACAAAAAACTGGCTGAGAAAGCTAATGGTATATTAATTACTGATTACCCCTGTTTCACATAAACAAGGGCCACTAACAGTCCTTAATGATGTACTTGGCAGGTGGAATGCATCACAGGTAGCCAATCACACACCTACAGCAGAGCACTATAAAGGTTGACTGCACCCTACAATCTAATTTCACCCCCATACTCTGCACCAGTTGAGTACAGACTTGGGAGTTTTAACTGAAGAAATGCTAGGGGCTGATGCAGGTCTGTTACATCTGTATGTGCTAGATGCTGAGTTCAATGCTGGTGTTGCTGCTGCTGACCATAGGCCTAGACTGAGAAGGAGAAGAGTGCTCAAGCCCTGGGTAACCTTCCAGGTGCTACGTGAGCTGGAGATTGTAGAATGCTACATGGTGGACAGGGGCATACTACAAGAACTCACTGAGATCTGCCACCCTCAAAGCAGACCTGGATCAACAGAGGAGAACCCATCCCAGTGGAAACAAAGGTATGTGTAGCTCTTAGGATACTAGCTACAGGTACTTTCCATAGACCAACTGGGGACATGATGGGGGTCTTGCAGGCATCTACATCTTGAGTACTCCACCAGTTCCTGGATGCCATGCTACCACATGCCAATGAGCATATTTATTTTCCCCTCACCTCTGAGGTGAGGTCCAGCTGTAGGCAGCACTTCTACTGTGTAGTACACAACCCTGAGGTACTGGGTGCCATAGACTGCACTCATGTACACATCAAGGTATCACCCAGTGAGGAGGGTACATCTATGTCAATGGCAAGGGTTATCACTCCATCAACTGCCAGATCGTGTGCAATGCCCAGGGCATTATCATGAATGTGTGTGCTGATAGCCCTGGCAGTTATCACAACTCCCATATCTGGCATGCATCACAGCTGTACCAAATGTTTGATAGGGGGCATCCCGCATGGCCATTTACTGTGGAATACTGGCTACACACTGAAACTGTGGATGATGACACCTATCATAAATGCACACACACCCACAGAAGAACACCTTAATGAGGCACATGCACAAACTAGGAACATCATAGATTGTGTGTTTGGGCTGCTAAAGTCACAGTTCCACTGCCTCGATATATCTGGTAGAGCCTTGCAGTACTCTCCAGCCACATGTGCACAGATATTCACAGTATGTTCTATGCTAGAAAATATGATCCTGCGGAAACAGCTGCAGCAGGATCAGCAAAGGGAAGGGATTGACAGCCCCCCACCAGTGTCTAGGTCCCCACAGCCACACCCACAGAGGGACTCGGAGGAGGAAACCCCTGAAGCTGTTCCTGTAGGCAGACATAGGCATACCAGCATGCCCTGGCCTTGGCCAAGAGACAACGCATATCATATGCACTGACAACCTAGGACCCTTGGGACTTGACACCTTACTCTGACTCACATACATACAGTAAAAAGGATGCCAGCCAGCCCACACAATCTGTACCTAACCATGTATTGGTTGTAACTGCATGCATCTGACAGAGTCAGCTCCTAACTACAGGTCTGTCAACAGCTGCCTTCGCAAGGTAATTCACTCACCTATATACCACTTGTAAGGGGTACTACAATATGCTAGCATATGTATGGATCTACCACATGTATTCAATGGAATATAGTGGGCTACTGGGCTACTAGGAGAGATCTAACAGCCACTTGGGACAACAGGTACTCTGTCCAGTAGTATGTGCTCCATAATATTCACTAAGCCACATGGCTGGAAAATCCACTACATTATGCAAGAGAGATGGCAAGCAGTGGGGTCACACAGTAGTCGCACAATTGTCTATGCCAGAAGAGAACGGGCTGGTCTCCCCCACCCCCAACACATCAGTCTTCCCATACAACTGCTGTAACAGTACACCTGCAATGATATATCAGCAGACCAGCCAATTCCAGAGCTGTGACATACAACCTGGCCACATGTTGTATGTCTCACATAATTCAGGGGTGCCAATGTTTGTCTGTATGCTGTTGACTGTGTGAGGAATGACACCTCCCTGTCTGGTGGCCAGTATGGCTCCCTGGGCTATAGACAGTAGCATGTGCGAAAGTGTTGATGGTTTGAATCTGGCTGCATCCACATTTTATGCATGTGGAGTAGTTGTAGGGTGGTATTCCCACAGACAGTCATGCACCTCAATCTGTAACTGAAAGAAAGCTGGACAAAGTCAGACAGAATGGGGGGACAAAGGGTCAACACTACAGACAGACATTACGCATGCTCTGATTAACCTATAAGGTGACTACTATAACAGCAGGCTGTCGGCAAATCAGAATAGTTGCAGGATTTAAAGACAATCACTTAAATGTGTCAGAACGTAGCACAATTCAGTGACTGCTTTATACAAATGGTTTCTTGAAACATTACAAATGTATGCGGAACAAACCAGACATATGGGGCGACTTACCGAGCATTCTGCAAAAACATTTACACTGACAGGTATGCAAACTGTCACCCTGTGGATTGTGTTACATTATGTACCCCAGTCACATATTAAGAACAGAAAACAGCCATAGAAACTTTCAGGCAAGTGCTTTACTATGGAAACAGGTGCAGCAAATCAATGTCTGCAGCACACAAAATCCAGGACTGGAGTACAGGTAGCTCTGGCCTGGAGTCAGCTTGTTTGTACTGACAGCCCCACTATGCATGCTCCCACACTTAGCTAACTTCAGTGCAGGTCTGTTGCTTCTCCAGCACAAAGACCTGCTTTCTGGAAATATGTTTGAGCATGCAGACAGCTACGTGTATATATGTATATACATATATATATATATATATATATATATATATATATATATATATATATGTCCTATCCCCCTCTCAAAAGATTACTGCATCTATCAGTATGTACTCCAAATACATATGATACTGATATATATATATATATATATATATATATATATATATATATATATATATATATATATATATATATATATATCCATATATGGGTCTACTTCATTTCGTTGAAAACTCATTTCATTGAAATTCAAATGACTGGGACCAATTCACTGAAAGCTCACATAACTGAAAACTCATTTCACTGAAACTCATTTAGTTGAAAGTTATATGTGGCCTTTTCTCCATTGTAGTGCGATCCTGGAGTTAGTATATATAGTAAGGAGGGGTGTGGGGGGCACAGCTCCCCACATTGGAGGGGGTGGGGGGGTGAAGCCCCCACATAGTTTGGTTATATGTTGTCTTCTGGAAAGAGTTATTCATTGCACTTGTAAGTATCCATCTGTATGCTTTAAAACATTTACAATATTTTGGGGGGCTACCCACCACACCCCCCCTTACTTTATATAGTAACTCCAGGATCGCACTACAGTGGGGAAAAGGGCAAATATAACTTTCTACGAAATGAGTTTCAGTGAAATGAGTTTTCAATGAAGTGAGCTTTCAGTGAATTAGTTGCAGGAAACTGACCCATACAGATATATATATATATATATATATATATATATATATATATATATATATATATATATATATATATAAGCCACAATGATACAAAAGATTCTCCACATATATCTACATAACACATGTACATAATGCATACCTCTCAATCTAGAAACATCAAAAATCTGGACAAAGTCCCATGAAAAATAGGTACAAATCTGTATGCTGATTAACATAAAAAGTTGCATACATAATTATGCAACCCCACCCACTCTAATGGAATTGTGGGATACCAGCTTTTAAACACAAACTGAAGAACAGAGAACCAAAATATGATAATGAAACACAAAATAAGCAGAACAATAGTGTTTTATTTATATTAATACCTGAACTTGTGCAAAACTAAAATACAGTTTTCGCTTATAAAAATAAAATTAACTGTGGCTGCACTTCAGCCTTCTTCATTAAATAACACAAAATATAAACCAGAACAAAACTGTTTTATTTATATTATTTACATCTTAACTTGTATAAAACTAACATACAATTCTCTTATATAAAAATAAAATTAACTTGTACTAGTCTACTACTACACATATAAAATAATACAGTGAATGCTTTCTAACAAGTACTGCACTGTGTATCTGCTGGTGAATTGTTTTCAAGAACAAAAACAAGTGCAGACAACAATCTTTCAATCTATTAGCACAACAATCAGCACTCAGCAGTTAGTGATATAGCCAAAAATGTAAAGGGGGTGGTGTGCGTGTGGAGACCAGAAACCAAGGAGATAGTTTAGTTTATTAAATATTGCCTTTATGAAATTGGTACAATAGCACGCTTTGCAGTATAATACATTTTCTGAAGCATCTGAAGTCTGAGCCTGACACTAAAAGCATCTGTCATTACTTTGCTTACTGACTTACTGCAGTCCTCAATCTGCCAACAAATGTACATTTCACAAGACAAAGCACCTTATGTTAGGACTATTAACTATATACCTTCACTCAATATAAATCTCTATGGCTTCTCACAAATTATCACCACCCCAACCAGAATCCATAAGCCTAGTAGAAAAGAACGTACCTGAGACTGGATCCTAGTAAACAGTCATCCCCTCTCTTGTAAAGCAGATACCCTTCCTGACGATATAAGTGATCACTTCCTTACTGATATAATCAGGCAAAAAAACCTTCATTCCCAACCAAACCATCTTTAAAAGTACACGGAACAAAAAAGATTTTAATACGGTTAGCTTCCAAGCTGATCTACAAGCCTGTGACTGGTCTCCCTTAAAACAACTCCCCCTTGAGGAAGCAGTATCCTATTTTAACTCCAAATTCCTACAAATCCTGGAATACCATGCCCCTACTAGATCTATAAGAACTAGAAGTAAAGCTGCTCCATGGCTCACTAAAGAGACTAGACAAAAAAATCCTAGTAAGAAATAAGATCTGGTCAAAATGGAGAAACACTAAAAACCTAACTGACTGCCAGAACTATAAACATTTAAGAAATGCCACTAAAAATCAATACTCCTTGATAAAAAGAACTACTACTTTAAACTTCAGCACAAACATCAACAAAAACCACAAATTTTCTGGTCAGCTATAAATAGACTTTTACACCCAGGCCACACCAAGACTCCAACCCCTGCAGGTCTCTCCTTAAACTCTCCCAATGAGATTGCTGACACCCTCAATACCTTCTTTACAGAAACTGTACAATATCTTGCTGACTCCTTACTTCCTGTTAGCTCAACCCTCCCACCCCCCCTGACTAGTACACCCCCTACCTTTCATTTAAAGCCAGTTCCTACATCCCTCATCTTTACCTTACTTACCAAACTTAAACCATGTACCCCCCTCAGCTGATCCCCTACCAGCTGAATACCTGCAAACTGCAGCAAAAGTACTGTCCTACCCGATTTCCATACTTAATAGAACCATTACGGAAGGCTCCATCCCATCTCTCTGGAAAATCTCTCACATAATCCCACTTCATAAGGGTGGTAACTCTACAGAACTTTTGAACTTTTTGCCCATTAGCCCTACTCTCCAAAGTAATGGAAAAAATGCATCCACCAACAACTACTTGATCACCTTCTCCAAAATAACCTACTATCAGACTGTCAGCATGGCTTTAGGCCTTTCCATAGTACTACTACTGCTCTCTTATCCTTCTCTGATTGCATTGTAACAATAATGAGCTCTCTGCCTGCACTCTTTATTGACCTTTCTAAAGCCTTTGATATGGTGAACCATGAAATACTTCTAGACATACTAAAATCACTCTCATTCAGCTCACAGGCACTACAATGGTTCAAATCCTATTTAGAAAATAGACAGCAAGCTGTCCTCTGGGACAATAACCTTTCCACTCATCTTGCTATTACACTAGGTGTCCCACAAGGCTCTATACTGGGACCTATCCTCTTCCCGATATTCATTAACGATCTATATTTAAATATTCCTCAAGCCACCTGCATTCAATATGCAGATGATTCTACACTAGTGTGTACTGCCCCCTCGTCTGCTGAACTTCAAACCATTACTCAAACTGTATTTAACTCAGTTGAAAAATGGTTCCTACAACGTTGACCCCTACTAAATGCCAAAAAAACTAAATTATTGCTTTTTACTCCAACACTAAAGTCCTCTCCTATTGATCTCACTGTCAAGGCCAGTAATGGTACTATCGTTGCACTAGACCCAACCACCAAACTATTAGGCATAACAATTGATCAACATCTTAACTTTGACTCGCATATTAACACGACTATCAAAACTGTTAACAGAAAACTTGGTTCTCTCTCTACAAAATAAAATCTTTCCTCACCCCTGAAGCCAGAACCACCATTGCCCATACCCACCTAATCTCTACCCTTCTCTATGCCTTACCCATTTCTACCAATCTTTCCAAAAGTAACCTTAATAAACTGGCAACCTCCTATAACAGCATTGCCAGATTTGCCACTGGCTCACCATTTAGAGCCCACCATTGTCTAAATCTCAAACAGCTAGGATGGCTAGAACTGCAAAACCAGCTACTACTTCAACAACTTACTATCACCCATAAGATACTTTATCAGCCCAATAATACTTCTATTCTCAGTAGCCTAATCTCCCCCTATAGAACTCTTAATACCCTTCGCTCAGCAAATAAATTACTAGTAACCATCTTCCCTCTTCTCTAACTCTGTAGGGAAAATCTGGAACAGGCTTCCCAGCAATCTACGATTACTTTCATCATTACCACTCTTCAAGAATCAACTAAATTTACTCCTTAAAACACAATGGCTATGCCCATGCACTAACCCAGATTAAAACTAATTGTATAGCATTACTGTTTTTCACCCTCCTTCAACAACCTAGTCAGATTACTAAGCTTCTTTTTTGCTCTGTTTTGTCTAGTCTTTTCTTGTCCGCAAACTACCCTGTAGTACTTACAATTGGAGAATTACCCCTGCTCCAAGTACCAGGTACCTGTATTTCAGCTTTGAACAAACTTAATAATTAATTTTAATCTATCTTTCTTTTCCTACTCTTCTCCATGTCAAAGGTCAACCCCTTAACCTGGATATTTGCTTCTAGATCTACTGTATTGCTAAACTGTGTACCCATGATTCTTTTCGTACTGTTTCTACAATGTTAGCCTACAGCAATAATGTATTGTAATGTTTTTATTTAGATGTTTCTTTTGTGTCTTTTCATTTCTTGTACTACTGTTATATTAGCATAGTTTGGAGCTTATCTCCCCGGGCATCTACTGAAAATAGACATGTATCCAGTTAGACTAGCCCAGTCAACAAATGTAAAATAAAATAAAAAAAGATATATACTTCTAGGACAGCAAGCCCTATGCTGGGTAAAAGTGCACAATACATACACAAACTGACATTACACAGTATTGTAACACAGATGCAATATATATTATTAGCAACCACATCATAAACATACTATGGGTAAAATATGAAACAGTTACTATCAGCTTGCTAACAATTTCAGTTACAAAGCTCACTGCATGGTTAAAATCTTTTACTTTATACTTGCAAAAAAAGTTATTTTGATAACTTAATATTCTAATTCAATATTATTTTACACAAATATACTTAAGCTAACATTACATTGCAGTTTCTTCTTCATTAGTCTATGATATGCTATTAATCGCCATCCAGCATCCCTTGATAGTCTGTGAGATATGAGATACAAAATTATGCATTGCATCAAAAGTCAGTAATGTATAAACTGAAATTAAAATCAGCAGAAGCCAGAAAGCACAGATACAGCTCCACATAATTAATTATTTAGTTATATGACTGCAGATATTATGGCCATACCTCTCACTCTATTAGAGCAAGAAATCTAGACAAGTTACAAATACTGCTCTTCTAAACTTCGACTGTGGACAGAATAACAGATTTTGCATAGTACAGCATGAATTTTCTGAAGGATGAAATCTGAAATTCAAAAGTAATGTCTGTTGCCTGACATTATTTTTCTGACTTCAGTCCTCAACGATCTGCCACTGCCAGATGTGCCAGAAAATTACAACTGTATGAGAAACAGACCTATAGCAAAAAGCTAAAAGCTTAATTTCTTTCACTAGTTTCAAGTATGCACAAGCAGTCAAGCTCCAAAATGAAACATTTTCCCCAGACCCCCACTAATACCTTCAGCAGTATGTTTGTAAGTATGCACCAAAACGAAACATTTCCCCTGAGATCTGGCCCTTCGGAAGTTTCCAAGAATGCACAAGCACCAAATGAAACATTTCCCCCCTGAGATCTGGCCCTTCGGTAGTTTCCAAGAATGCTCAAGCACCAACATGAAACATTTCCCCCCTGAGATCTGGCCCTTCGGAAGTTTCCAAGAATGCACAAGCACCAAATGAAACATTTCCCCCCTGAGATCTGGCCCTTCGGTAGTTTCCAAGTATGCACAAGCACCAAATGAAACATTTCCCCCAGGCTTGGGTTTGATCAGTTTCTCCTTAATTCCCAATGTAAACTAAACTTTAATATGGTCACAGTAACCTCAGCTTTTGCATGGCAATATGATACACTACTGTTTAAATTTGTTGGATTGCTAAATCATTCTATAATGTTAACATACCTCTCAAACTCTTGGCACAGGAAATCTGGACAGAAACACAAATAACAGGGACAAAGGACCAAAAACAGGGACAGATTTTAAATATTGCTCTTTTCAACATAACGTTGCTAGAATACCAGGATTTTCATTATCATGTATTTTCTGAAGGATATGATATCTGAAACCCAAATGTCTGTCATTATTTAATGACTTCAATCTGTAGTGATTTAACAGAAAACTTCAAATGTTATGAGGAACGGACCAAACATATAAGACCAAACTCTGGACATTCTGCAAAAATCTGGACAGTTGAGAGGTATGAGTTGCTTAACAGAAACAGCAAAATAACATAGAAAGGCTGCTCCTGGACATATCAGGCATGGCTGAGCACTAGTAGTAGAATGTCAGTTGAACAGGCCCAGTGAATTTGCTTTCTGAGTTAATGTTTCCCATCAATAAGCAAAGTATACCAAGGCAAGAGTCATACAGTATGAAGAATCTGTTTTTAATTTATTCCTTAACTGAGTAAATGTACTAGGCACACTGCCTTTTCCAGAGTAGCCTGGAAGCCCTGTTTGCAAAAGTGACATCTTCACAGCCACACAGTAGCACATTCAGACAGAGGGAATCAAACTTAGGGTTACATAATACATTAGCAGCTCATAGCCTTAAACCTCTACAATAAACTGACAGTCCTACATAGCTGGTTAGCAACATGACCAAATGGGATATGAATTACAAAATCAGTTACCCATATTTCACATCTTTAACTAGTCAACAACAACCATAGTACTCAGTCTTGGGACACTGACTTTCACAATAGGCATAAAGCATATGACAAATCACTGATGATAGATCATAATACTCCAGTATATTGATAACGCTGCCATTCTAAGTACAAGACTTGACCTGCCTACAGTCCAAGACACTGTACAAAAAGGCTTGGAGGCCCCCAAATATAGATGAACTCCAACCTCTCATATAGTTCACCAGAATATATGATACATTATATTGCAGCAGATTACCAGGAAAGAAAAGTAGAAGCCATATCAAAATACAAATTTCAAACAATGATAATACTGAAAATTCATCCATTGAGCATATAAGGAGATACAATAAATCTTGTAGTTTATTTATGGTGTGCTTGGGTAACTGAACTGGTACAGGACACTTTTCAGCCATGTCCTAGGTGATATGGCTAAAACAGAACAGTTGTATACATTTCAAACTACAGTTAAAATAACACACATAATGCAACACGTAAATGCCTAGGAAATGGAATATATTCAACATTTTTACAAAAAGGTATGTCAGCAGTAGATGTGGATATCTGCAGTAACATATTCACAACTAATAGGGACACTGGAGAAATATATCACTTTGCTGCTTAGTTAAATATCACTGTGCATCCGGTAATACTTACTATGTCATTTCTGGTATCACTATTTATTTATTTATTTATTTAATGACATTTGGTTACCGGGAAAGTCCACTGGGCTGAACAGAGCCCATTTTCAGTGGAGGCCCGGGGAGAGAAGCTCCAGTACACAATTCCAACAAAGTAGATACAATATTTACAAGACTCAATACAAAAATAAACAAGAACAAAGCAAAAATAAAAGCATAACTCCACAGAGTATCAAATAACAAGTTAAACTGAGCAAGATCCATCAGTTTGAAGGTAGTCCACCTGTAGATTCTATGTCAATTGTAGGCGAGTTGAATTTAAGAGATAAGTATAAAAGAAATACAAAATTATAGAGAATTTTTAATTTCTTTACAAATCTTTTCCTTCTCTCACTAGCAGTGGCACTAGGAAACCGATGGGCCATACAAAGTTCAACCCTTCCCCTTGATAATCTCAGTAATTCCAGTGGGAATGTCGGGTTTGGAGGCAGAACCTAGTAAAATAAAACATACTTATTTACAGTAGATTCCAACTGTGCCTTGACTGGTCATGGGGTCCTAAAACAGTGTTTCTTTAAAGCACTTTTACTATATTATCACTTAAGATGTGCACACATGCATTTATAGAAATCAAACCATATTAACATTGTCATATTCGTGTATTACACATTACGTTTCTTTCTTTCTAACAAATTATTCACTCCAGCATTACACAAATTGCTCAACCCCTGCCTTCCACTCACTCCTCCACCTGAACATTACTCTGCCTGTATTATTTCTATATAATTTACTTCTTCCCTTTTCTAAAGATCACATATTTGATTATTTTATCTTCTCTGCAATATTCAGTACTTCAGTTACAGCAAGAATCATGAAACCATGTTATTTCTGAAATATCTTCAAGTGCTGTGTAGCATGTCCCTGTACTGACTGATGTTTCTATGTTCATACATGTACACATATATGTACATAGGTGTGTTAAATTCTAATACACATCCAATACATATATATGCGTGTCTGTGTATGTGTGTATATGCTTGGAAAGTGTACTTGATCTGAAAAATCAAAGCAGCATAAAGAAGAAATAACACTCAGAATACTATTATATCCCCTCAGATCTTCAGAGAAACAAAAAGGCCCAGCTCACAAGCAGTCTGTCATTGCTTTTCAGATATAAATATTGATCATACAGTATGCAGATGATTCTACTCTGATATCCATTTCTGACTCTATCAATAACCTTCACCATATCACCCAGTCTTCATTTCACTCTGTTGAGAAGTGGCTCTCAACAATCAACTTATCCTGAACCTGTCTAAAACTAAGCTCTTACTATTCCTACCTAAAGCTCTAGCCCATCACAAATCCACCTTTCTCGTATCCTCACTAAATGGCACCATCATATCACCAGATTTACACACTAAACTCCAAGGTGTCATCATTGACGACCAGCTCAAACTAGACCTCTAAATACTTCATTCTATAAAGAAAACACACCAAAAACTGGGCATGTTATATAGAAACAGCAAATTCCTGACCTCCAACTCTAAACTACTGCTAGCCCAATCCTATCTCCTCCCCGCCCTCCTCTATGGCTCCCCTCTATTTTCCAATTTAAAATATAACCTGCTGGCAAAACTTGACCAAACTTATAACAAAATTGCTAGATTTGTCACCAGCAGCCCCGATAAATCCCATCACTGTTCTGCTCTCAAAAAACTACATTGGCTCGAATTCCCACACCTTCTGACCAAATGTCAGTTGATCCAAGTTTTCCGAATTCTTAATTCAAACTCTGACTGTCCATCTCTGTCCAACCTGTGTGTGTGTGTGGGGGGGGGGGTGTAAGAATGTCCCCACATACCCTTGGAATGCTGAGGTTATCTGGACTCAGACATTATAACAGTTATCCAAAGGGACCAGACCAAGGCAGTAACAGTACATAATTCACTCACCCACAGAGCACTGGGTCTGCAGAATTTCACAATGTAGACAGACACAGGTGAGCAAGTGATGTAATGTATAATGGTGTCAACTCATGCCTTAGATAGGCCATATTGTCCTTCACCACATGTTTGCCTGTCTAACTGCAACCAGCCACATATAGCCATACTGGTAACTGTACACATATAGCAGGGATATTAACAGGTATCCCATTCCTAGGACACTAGATACAATAATAGTACCACACAATATCACTCTGCTGGCCACACATGCTGTCTAACAAAAGGCTACTTTGCATACTCCACAAGTACTGTGCCTGTAAGCACATATACAACAGACATAACCTGTGGCATATGTTATAAGCACTGTGTAACAGTAGATAGGTAGGCATTCTAATCTCACATCAGCCACCTCCGTGTGTGTGTGTGTGTGTGTGTGTGTGTGTGTGTGTGTGTGTGTGTGTGTGTATGAATAAATCCCCTTTAGCACTATGGACATACCCATATGGGCTATCCATGTGCAATGGTTATGCATTTTATGGCCCTGTAACTAGCTGCTGGCCTCTGACTTGCCCCCCCTCTACAAGGCCTGCTGATGTCATTTGCCTTAACAGTGCTTGCTGACAGTTTACCATCAGATAAACTGTGTGGTGTATGTGATAAGTAGAGCAAGCTCTAGTGAGTAGAAGTAGATAGGGAGGGGTTCTAATCTCACATCAGCCAATTCCCTCTGTATGTGTGTGTGTAAGTATAGCCCCTTGCAGCACTGTGGATATGCCCATGAGGGCAGTCCACATGCAATTGTCGTGCATTTTATGGGCATGTGACTGGCCTCAAAATTGCCTTTTTCTACAAGGCCTGCTGATGTCATCCACCTTAAGAGCACTGGCGGACAATCTAATGTTAGGTAAACTCTGTGGCACATGTGATAAGTACAGCAATCTGTAGTTTGTGGTAGTAGATAGGTAGGGGGTTTAATCTCACATCAGCCAATCCCCTCCCTCTGTGTATAAGTATATCCCCTTGCAGTGCTTTGGATGTGCCCATGTGGGCTATCCACATGCAGTGGTTATGCATTATATGGCCCTGCGACTGTTGGCCTCTAAATTGCCCTCTTCTACAAGGCCTGCTGATGTCATGTACCTTAAGAACACTGGCTGACAACTGAATATAAGGTAAACTCTGTGGCTTATGCAATAAGTACTGCAAGCTGTAGTGTGTAGCAGTAAACAGGTAGGAGTTCTAATCTCACATCAGTGAATGTCATCTCTGTGTGTAAGTATATCCTCTTATAGACATGCCTATGTGGGCTATTCACGTGCAATGGTTATGCATTTTATGGCCATGTGACTAGCTACTGGCCATAAATTGCCCTCATCTGCATAAGCATAACTGATGTCTGCCACCTTCTAGATTTGTACATTCAGAAAAACCAGGTGACATGTATCAAGGGTAGCAGATCTTGTCACAAAGTATGAATGCATGGTTATGCTGACTGCACCCATTGTCTCTGATACACTGTTCTACACATATGCTCCTAGGGAGCCATGCACGTATCCTGCCTTACCTTGCTGACATCATAACCGTCTGTTCTGCCATGCCATCCGGTGCTGCTGTATTGTCACCATGGTTCCATAGTTTAACTACTCAGACTCCTGGAACAGAAACATACACAGGTCCATGGCACACCTGTCATTCTGTAACACTACTGTCAGTCCAACATCATGCAACAAAGATACACAAAGTTTGATGTGTAGTTATGACACATGCCAATATACAATACCTCTCTTCACCCACAAGTGCCATGGCAAAACAATACTGCTCTACCCAATAACATGTAAAGTAATATAGTCACCCTGTGCATCAGACACATATTTGCATTTCCCTGCATTGATGTTATGGATGGCAGGGATGTGGCACAGGTATCATCACATGCACAGGGTGTGGTGTGGAGGTGCCAGAGGCCTAGGCTGTGCCAAACAGTTGACAGCTTATGTGTGAGTCAGGAAGGGGTGCATGATAGATGGACCATGGAGAGGTGTCGTGTGTGTCTTTTGGCAACTTGCATGTGACAGTGGTATTTGAGTGTGTGCGTGTACACAGTCAAGCCCAGTGTTAGCCCTACACGTGTGTATGTTGGACAGCTGTGGACCGTACATGGTAGAGTGCACAGTTCACTGTCTCTGGCCATGGACATGGGAACTGGTCCCGCTAGGAGTAGCACTGGCACCACCATGCCCAAGGTCAGATGTGGTGCTAGTACCTGACAGTGATTGCTGTCTGCTGGGCCCATGTGCCCCACGGGGCCACCCAGGACCACATGCCTATGGTATGCCACATTGTGGTGTGGACAGCACCCTTCTCTCTGTTGCTCTGGAGGTACTGCCACTACAGGAGCGTGACTGTGCATGGCCACGTGGACTCTCAGCAGGTGGTGTTGCTGACCTATGTCCATGTGTCCAATGCCCAACTTCAACTAGGTGTTCCAGCACAGACAATGTGCAGTCCAGGACAGACACTGTCTCAGCCCACCATCTGTCCACTACATCAGTGAACTGATCTGGGGTGTCTCTAGTGCAGTGGTGGCAGTCACGGATGTCATACTGTGCTGCATCCATAACCCTAAGCATCCATCTGGTGTTGCATTCAGAACACGCCTTTGCCTCCATGTAGGCCCAAAACATGCGGTGAGTGACGTGTGATGCGACACCTGCAACAGGTGGTGGATGCCCAGCAGTCCTCCTATGAGCACCCTTGTCAATCTGTCTGTGTGGGTCCCCACCATTTCTCTGGCTATGGCCAGTGTCTACACTCACTGATGCCATAGTTGTCACAATGTCCTGTTCAGTGTTGCCACCCTCTGGCTGTCCAATACCTGTGGTCTCTGGGGACTGGGTATGTATGGATATACTGACTGTGTGTGGTGAAAATTGGGGTAAAAGAGGAATGTCAACCTCTGGGACAAATTCAGTCCCAGACAACCACAACTGTGCCTCACTATGGCCACTGTCATCATCAGAGTCTGATGAGATACTGACATTAGAATGTGAGGGGGACAGACTCCAATCCCCTCCCCCCGATCACCTGTGAGAAGCAAGACAAAAGCAGTACATTACTACTTGCACTATTAGGTTTGGTAATCCACACAGACTCATACAGATAAAGATCCACAACTCCATTACAAGTCCCACATCTTCTCATCTCTGCTCCCATGCACAACACACAAACTCACAACAACATACACAGACAAGTCAGGCCCTTTATAACATACACTTCAGCTATAGTCAGGTAATGTTCCCAGTGCAATACACCTGCAAGGTATGCAATATGACAGTGTATGTGATAGACCTACACATAACACCCAGTACACCTATCTTGAGAATGATATGCCAGTAGTAGTATCACTGCCTCAGGTATGTACCATCTCCCTGTTGTGTTTGAACAGGCATCCTGGAGTAATTGCCTCATGTTTACCAGGCTGCGTAGTCACTCATAACTATAAGTGCAAATGTGTTGATGTTCATACAATTACACAGCTGTCATTATCCAGTCTATGCACTGTAGGTAACTGTTCCACAATTGAACATACAAATATTCTATTCTGGCAGCCCTTAACATTCATAGGGTATATATTGATCCATAAACCAACCATATCACACTTACCAAATACAGGACTAGGATACTCTGTGGAGGTGGGCCAAACTTGACAGATGAAAAGGTAAGGGAAAGGTATTGTCAGCATCACCAAATGTTGCAGCACTGCAAAGTAATATGTGCATATATCCACATATACAGTAGCTAATGAAATAGCTGGCTTTATGCACCAGTGAACCTTGCAGTTGTCAGGGGCCCCCAACTACAGCAAGTCATTTTATCTTGGTATTTTGTAACACATCTGTAAAACCAAGCTGGAAAAGACAAACTAGTAACTTCAAAATGGAAAAAACCAGGATCCAACCAAGAGACACACTGAGGCACAATAAGCTATCCACTTTTAATGATGTGAACTTCTTCAGAAAAAATAATAATAACCACCTACCCATCTTTTCAATGATTCATTACAGGAAATGATGTCATAATCTGCACAATCAAATAAATTTAAAGTAATAATACTATATAAAATAATTAATATATCTATAAAATGTATATACATACATATAAATACTACATGTATAAATAAATACAATATATCGGTATGTTATTACATACCTTATATTTATCTATATTTTAAAAACATTTTATATTAATGACTTCATTAAGCCCTGGATATATATCAGCCCCAAAAAAATGCTTCCTTCTGTTCTAATGTGTTGTCAATGTCACCACCAAACATTTTTCTCTACATAATCTAAAACAAAAATTCAAATTTCTTAAAATCCGTGCAGGAAAGAGCATGTCTAGCTAAAGAATTGTTTTTATCTTTTTCTTTATAGCTAGAACATGCTCATAAACTCTTTGTTTTACCTATATAGTAATTTTGCATGTGGAACAAGTAGCCATGTAGACTTTTTCACTATGGCAATTTAAAAATATTTATTTGCCCAGAATGTTTGTCCCAAATGTTCTATAGTGATAAAGGTAGTCCTTACATGCAAAAGTACTAACTGATCTGTCTTTACAAGTTTCTGACTTCTGAGAAGTTTCTAACTTCTGTCTAATATTTGTCACCTTTTGTATGTAAACTTTTGTAAAATGACCCAAAGATAACTTAATTCCTTGTTACCTAAAATAATTCTCCAGTTCTTCTCAATAATTTCCTTTATACACCAAATTTCATTTACTATTGGCAGAGGAAATGCTATGTTGAATTCTTGATTCTTTCTTTTATTACTGTGATGTAAACATATTGGAGCTTCCACTATTATGTAGAAGACAAATGGGCTGAGCAACACCTTTTCTTAAGAGTGAAACCTCTTTTCTATTCCCTTCATAACCCTTTGGAGAAATAATTCTCTAAGAAATGTAAGCTCATTCCAAAATATGTTCATCTTTGACCCTTGATGACAACTATCCCTGTGCAAATATGATTTGCAAAACATGACTTTCTATAGATCTCTACTAAATTTTTTCTTGTATTATTATATATGTTAATGTCAAATCCAATAATTTTTTTAATTTGTTCACACCAAAACAAAAAATTAAAAAAAAAAAAAATCTTAGTGCCAGGTCAGATACAAATTCTATTCAGAATGTTCCCTGACCACAAAAAGCAAATCATCTATGTATCTGTGGTATAATTCTACCTTGTTTGTAACAGGGTGTAACTTCAGAGGAACCTTTTCCAATTGGCCATGACTATGTTCCACTCTTGCTCCCATACACCTGATATTTGCTTATATAATGTATTATTGAATTTGAAAAAATTATCAGTACCAATTCCATCAATGTGTACAGATTGTGTTTACTTTTCACCTGAAAATCAGTATGACATGTGAGATAGTCTCTCATGAACTCTAAACCTACTTCCTGATTAATAGAAGTGTACAAACTCGTGACATCAAATATATGTCTCTGTCAGGCATTTTATATTTACCTAAAATCTCTAGCAAGTGCCAAGAATCTCTTAGATAATGTTGTGATTTTTGTACTATTGGATTAAGAACATTATCTAACCATATTGAAATATTCTCAGTTTTAAATTGTCTGGCAGAGACTATAGGTCTAAAAGATGGACTTGTTTCGTTGTTTTGAATTTTAGGAATTCCAAAAAGTGGCCATTTTGGATGTTCTACCAATAGAAAATCATAATCAGCTTTGTCAATTTCTCCTTGGCAAAACATATCAAACAAAAAGGTATCAATTTTCCTAAAACTGTAGTTGACAAAGTGTAAAGAAACTTTGGAATAAGTATCTGAATCTTCTAATAACGTACTGAGAGATTTTTCATAAACACAGGTGTCCATGATTACTATTTTTCCCCCTTTGTCAGCTTTCATAGTTCTGATGTTAGAATTCCTACTTATGTTTTCCAAAGCAATTAGTTTTGTTTGATATGTTTTGTCTCTGCCAGACAATTTAAAACTGAGAATATTTCAATATGGTTAGATAATGTTCTTAATCCAATAGTACAAAAATCAGAACATTATCTAAGAGATTCTTCTTACTGCTAGAGATTTTTTAAATATAAAATGCCTGACAGAGACATATAAGATGTCACGAGTTTGTACACTTCTATTAATCAGGAAGTAGGTTTAGAGTTCATGAGAGACTATCTCACATGTCATACTGATTTTTCAGGTGAAAAAGTTAACACAATCTGTACATTGATGGAATTTTTTCAAATTCAATAATACATTATATAAGCAAATATCAGGTGTAGCCATAAAATAGGTTCCTGAAGTTACAGGGAACATTCTGAACAAGAAAATTTAAGAGTAGAATCTATAGAAAGTCATGTTTTGCAAATCAGTATTTGCACAGGGATAGTTTACATCACAGTAATAAAAGAAAGAATCCAGAAGTTAGAAACTTCTCAGAGTCAGAAAACTGTAAAAGAAGATCGATCAGTTAAAAAAAAAAAACTTTTGCATGCATGTACTAATGTAGTACAATGTAGGTTGTGTCCTTTCCTTTATCACACTATAAGAACACATGGGGACAAAATTCTGCAAATATATATTTTAATTGCCATAGTGAAAAAAACATACGGCTTACATTACTCCCCAACACAAAAAAAATTATATAGGTAAAACAAAAAGTTTTAAAATAAAGCGTAGAATTTATGAGCATATCTAGCTAAAAAAAAAAAAAAACAAAAAATTCATTTCCTGAGCTGAACTTTTTTGAATTTTTTTAATTTGTTTTTTATTTTTTGTTTTAAAAAATGTAATGTTTGGTGGTGAGGTGGTGCAACACATTGGCTTTTAGTAGCAGCTCCTTTGCTTTTTTTTATATATATTATAAGGGCTTAATGAGGTCATTAATATAAAAATGTATTAAAATAAATATAATATTATATATAAATATAAGGTATGTATATATAATATTTATATTATATTTGTATATATTATATATTTATGTATATATTATATATTTATATATATATTAATTATTTTATATAGTATTATTACTTTAAATTTATTTGATTGTGCAGATTATGACATCATTTCCTGTAATGAATCATTGAAAAGATGGGTAGGTGGTTATTATTATTTTTTCTGAAGAAGTTCACATCATTAAAAGTGGATGTTATTGTGCCTCAGTGTGTCTCTTGGTTGGATCCTGTTTTTTTCCATTTTGAAGTTACATCTGTAAAACCAACAAAATCTAGTATAGCAATCTTGACTACTGAATACTGAATAAACCAGGTGGGTAAAAACTCATTTATATCTCATTTACAATTCAAAGATATCTCTAGTTAAAGCAACAGTGTTTTATCAAGTAACAGGCTTGGCAATCCTAATATTATACAACCGACATAGTGCCCCTGGCTTAGTTAAACCTTGCGGGCAGACATTCTCTCCACTAAAAATAACAACATAGCTAGCTTTAGGTACCTGCAGGGGGGCCCTCCTTAATCATCCTTGACTGTGTGATGCCCTCATAAAAGCTTCTGCTGGTTAGGCAAAAATGAGGAGGACAAAATATATTAATGTTCCGATTACTCTCTTTAACATGAACAGGGCTGTGAGATGACCCTCTTAGGATAAAGTTGATAATGACCTCTTCTCTCAGCCGTACCCATTCTAAAACCAGCTCTGCTCATATGTCTGTGTATACATAAAGCTGCTGTAGGTTATCTGGAGAGGGGGGGCTGGGGGTTGTGCAGTTATTACTTCTCTACTTTTCATTACAATCACACCTTAGAGGTGTGTACAGGAGGTCAAGGTATCTTCTGTTTGGACTGAGACCAGTGCGGTCATTGTTTCTTTCAATTTACTCATAGCCCTCATAGGTGTACAATGAAGGTCTCTATAGCTTGTGCAGGGCCAGTATGCTGTCTAGGAGCAACAAAGTAGACTACTGTAATCATTACTTTTTTTACTTTCCTCACAAACACACATCAAGCATGTATACAGGTGCCTTTGAGGGGGTGTGGGATGAGGAGTTACAAGCCATGCTATGTAAGTCAGCATACACTTGAAATACATGAATGTGGTGATTGGAATCTCTGCTTTCATCCCACTCTAACACCAAGGGATGCATAGGCAATAACTTCCTGCATTGAGGGGTTGGGGGCAGGCAGTATTCCCAGATAGGACCTACCTGTGTATCCTCACAACAACTGGGATATTAGTTTAATGTGAGCTACTATTTTAACAGCTTTGAATATTAAGCTTTGGGCACAACTTATGTCCCCTTGAAAGTAAAACAAAACAAAAACAGGGTGATATTCTCTTCTTAATCATGATTTATGTTTAGGCCACCACTGTATTAAAATGATAGGATTTGGGAGTATGCTCTAAAATGCATCCCCAGAGCATATATAACTGTATGGTTTCTTGGTCCTGTCTTATTTGAGTTATGGCCTAAATGTTTATTACTGTGCTGTCTTGGTCAGGAAAGGTGTGTTGAAAGGATACAAGGAAAACTAAAGCTGAACTACACTAATGAATTGCTCTCCTTAATCATAGCTTCTGTTTAAGTCATCACTGGATGAAAAGGTTGTGTAAAATGAAAACAAGTTTAAAATACACATCAGAGTACATAGAATGGTATTGCCTCTTGGAAAATTGGAAAAGTAAGGCAAAATGTGGGAAAAGGAAGACAAAGGAATTTGCAGGGTATGGGGATCCCAACATAGAGGAAACAGAGAGGAGGACTGGTAGGTGCGTGTGGAGGTGGAGGTTGAAATGGTAGGCCTAGGGTACCATCTCACCTAAGTCCATTCCTGTACATAGCATTGTAATGTTTCACTGTTGCAACTAAATGCAAGTAAAAATGTCCCTCTGTGAGATGGGCCAACATAGTGTGGCACATAGGCCTGTTGTAATGTAAGAACATTGTAGCTGCAGATCAGTCAGTGCATACTACTCCTAAAAGTTTGCAGTATAAACTAAAAGGTTGATTAGGAGTGGCAGTGACAGGCTGATACTTAGACCGAAAGTACCTAGGTGGTCCCCAACTTGATATTTGCTCCGAGCCTCCAAAATGATAACACTGGCCCTGGCCACTGTGATAATGGCTATATTGCTGATATTCTGAATATGTGTGCAAAACTGAGCATAAAAACCAACGTCCCCGATGCAGATCGACCTGACACCCATGTACTGGTATGAACAGTCTGCCACATTGACTGGTACAGTATTCCATCATTAAACACATTAAGCCTATCCTTCTGTGGACACTGTGGCAGCCAGCTCCACGATGTATGGAGTGATGGATGCCTGGAAGCTTCTGGGTGTTCCTAGATTGACCAGGAATTCCTCTGTGGCTGAGAATGGTTGTCTGTCGCAGGCCCTCCACCGGTGGCAGCACAATCCCTGTCAACAGCTGCTACCCTCTGTCATGCAGCATTCACCATATCTGTGGCAAAGTGTTGGACCTGCTCATAGGTCCTGTTCTGTTGACCAATCTGATTGACAGCCAGCACATGGTCTACCCATAATGCTGCCCGCTGATCCCAATTGTGTCTTCCCCTGGACAGCAAGATCTGATGGTGGGGTCTCAGTCCATCCAGTATAATGTCATTCTCTGCAGTTGAGAAGGGTGCATGTCTTCTGTGGTACATGGTTCCTGAAAGACAACAAGAGGTGAACAGATTACAGGACCAGATTCATGGATATCCACTATGTACAGATCCAGCATGCCATAATGGCCTGCACTATCCACTGCTCCCTCACACACTATAACCCACAGTCTGGCAACACACTACATGTGTGGATATCATCAAGATAGTAGCAATTACTGGGGTATGTCCCTGTGTGCCATGACAGATTCTGCTGTACGTACCTACACCCATCACTGCAGTCTACTGTGGTGTGTCCCCTACAGACAACCCCCACTAATATGTCATACGGCCACTGTTAGACAAATAACAGTGTGCTATTACAATGACTATATGGGGACAGTCCAGAAACACCAGTGTGCCACAAAGACAGAAATCAATGCAAACCAGCTGTCCCCTGTAGGCATCATACCTGTCAAGTATACAGATATTTGCAGAGTGTCAAGATGCTTGCCTCATAGTTTTGATCATTTTCACACAACCTTGTGGATTTCTGACAAATGGTTGGTCAATCATTGATGGCTGATATCAGAAAATAAAGACAGACATCTGTGTTTCACATGCCATACCCTTCAGAACACAAGTTATGCTATAGTAATATCTGTTAGTTTATTCACATTCTTACTTTGTATGAGCGATATTTAAACCCTGTCGCTGAGTGTGGGCCTTTGCCTGCCCCCCATTAGTTATGGGTTTGTCCTGATTTCTTGTTGTAGGAGATTGACAGGAATATTAGGCATAGCTCTCAACTAAACAGGGACAAATATCAACAGAAACAGTGAATTAGCCAGAGTACATCAGGGATATTCAGGGACACTTTTACAATGTTAGAACTATTTATGTGAGACATTGACAGAATGAGATGAGGTGAATTACAGTACATCACTTGACATTACAGGAGTGTACACCCTTACTTATTGTCACAATGTATTATGTGTAATCCACTAGCTTTCCTGCAACAACCAACCATTTTAGGAGGGATTGATGGACAGAGCTGAGATGTGATTAAAACAGGGACAGTTAAGAGTCATGCCTGCAGGTGTAGGACAGCAGAGTATCAATGACATGTCAATACCATAGATCTAAGACAGGCTTACTGCTGTACTCCCTATTCCCCATACCTCCACCCACCCATCTGCATCCTGTTATATGGAGAAATGTAGTACATTAGAATACCAAGCCGACACAATGTGACACCAAAAACTTGTAAATGATAAACCGGCTCAGCTCCTCAGACACTGCAAACTTTAATAGAGTAGTAGAGCGAAATACATATATAACCTAATGACTGTAAGTGGCAATCAGTATGTTTTGCTGAATACACCTATTCATAGTTCATAGATTAGTACTAGGCTAACTGCCCTTGCAAACCATTTTAAGCCTAGCCAATTATCCCTTATGAGACTCAAACCCTGAACCTTGTGTTTGTAAGAAAAACAGCTTAACCATTAGGACACCTTCCCAACACCTTTTAATCAAGCTCTGTGTGGTGTGGTGGGTTAATGCAGTAGGCTGGAGTTAAGTGGGGTCTGGGTTTAAAACCTGGCAGAGGTGATTATTTTGTACATTTAACTAAGTAATTTTGTTTTCTTAGGGTTGAGGATGAGTTGATTATTAGTGAGCTATGTCTCTACTGAGTTGAAAGATGTCTGGGCATTTGTTAGGAGTTCTAAGGGGGAATTAGCAATAGTTATGACTGTAGAGTCATCTGCATATTGGACAATGTTAGACTGAGGACAAGTGGAGTGGAGTGAGTTGGTGAAGATATTAAAGAGTAGAGGACCAAGAATGGAACCTTGGGAACACCAGTTCTTACTGAGACAGGGGTAGACAGTGCTGAGCCCCATCATACTGACTGCAGCCTAACAGAGGCAGCCTCATTTGAGCTCATTTAAGCTTAGCTAAGCAAAGTAGCACGCACCGCTCCACTCAAATCAACTTTAAAAAATATGAAAAAATGAAAAAGGGGATGATAGGAAAGTGGTGAAATAGGGGCAAGTAGGAGGAAAACGATAGTGAAAGTCAGTTAGGGATGTGCAGAAATGGTGCAGGAATGAACCATAGCTACCCATATCTTGTACAGCAACAACTGTGCATTTTGCCAGAATTTGTATGTTAATTTGGACTCTCAAACCCCAGAGGGAGGGAGGAGTGATGACAGCACAACTGTGTTGTTAAGCCAGTTAGTGGTGTCTAGTGGAGACATATGTGACATGTATAGCTATGTGTGTGGTGATATTTTTTTTTTTTGGACAGGTGCCAATTTTGTTTAAGGTGACAGTGGGACGTAGGGGAAGAGACATAGGTATATGTGGGGAGGTAAGTTGGGTAGGAGAGGTTGCATTGGCAGACAGACAAGACAGCAGACAGGGGTGGTGTATGACACAATGGGGGATAAACACCTTGGATGGGGAGAGTGTTGTGGATCAAAGTCATATGTTCCTCCAGACAGCAGCAGCATGACTGATGCCCTCACCCTTGGGACTGCTGACACTGCTCCTTCTCTGCCCCAAGGGTAGCTGTGCTGTAGGCTGGGCACCAGGGCAAGCTTGCCCCACCAGGTCAGCACAGCATGCTCTCAATCTGGTGCAGGTAGCATTCATAGCTCCAGTGAATGATCCTGCACACAATGACCAGCAGTTGGTCCTGGGTGACTGCAGCCCACCCATCACCACTTCCAGGGTGAGGCCGAGCCCCATCCCCTCAGGCAGGTCCACCCAATGCTGCAGGTAGTGAAGGGTCAGTGGAGGGGGCACAACCAGCCTGGGTCCCAGACTTGCTAGGACCCAGTGCCACGGCCAGTTGAGGTAAGGTAGGTGGATCACCAGGAACTAGCCTACCCTGATGTGCTGTTGTGATGGATGTATAGCAATAAGTATGCGTTGGTTATTAACAAAACATTGTTAGTAATAACAGCATGCCAGAACTTTGGAAATAATGCAATTACATAATGCATATCATGTAAAACACAACAAAATAGAACAGTCAGTTTAACAGCATGCCAGTAACAGTTACAGCATAAAGTCAACAAAATAGGAAATTTAAGAAGATATGTTAATATGCAACCATTATAATACATAACAATAATAAGACTCAAGGCTCAAAAAACAGGTAATGTAGAAAAATATGTTAATAGTAAATCATAACCAATGAATAACAGTAACAAATAAATGAAGACAAGCAGTGGGGAGAAAGAGAAAAAACAGTCCGTTATTCAAACTACATCTTACTTCCTTGCCAACAGTACTAATATCTACTCTATTTGTCTATATTTTCTTTATGTGTACAGTACATAGAAGACTCCTATAGCTGATGTAGCCCGTACATACCCCTCAAGCTATTTGCATGGGACACTATTGGCCAAACAGTAACTGCGCGTACATACCTACACAGAACATTTGCACATCAGGTGGACCTATATTACTACCAAGGTGTGCTGTGGACTGATATGGTGATAGTTTGCAATCTAGGTACTCATTTTCATGCTATTCCTGTAATAGATGGATCACACACTAATAATTACATAACGTGAAATTGTGACACTTGAGAGACTTGTATGTGTACAGTACAGATACAAAACAGCAGTCATGCCTTAGTTGGCAGGCATGGGAATAATCCCAATAGTAGTGACGGCAGGAGACATGTGCATGGAATGTATTAGTTGACTGCAGCAACTTTTAAGAGACACTCCAGGCATACAGCCATATCAGGATTACACATATTATTTCTGACTACACATTGCTGATTTGTCACATTCGTGCTAATGATTTTAACAGTCTGTGAAATCTAAACACACAATTATCTACTCATAATATGGACTACTTCACCCATTTACCTGTAGTTCCTGTGGAAAGAGAATTTGTGAGCATTATGTAATGCCACCTAGCACTGGATTCGAACCTTGGTCTGTGTGTGCCAAAATGTACTTTATATAGTGCAGTTAACAAACTGAGCTACTGAGTCACTGATTATTGCTAATTGATATTTGAGCTTACCTGAAACCATAATATGACCTGGCAGTACTACTACAGTGTTATACTAAACTGCAGTGACAGTAGAACACACACGCATGAAATACACGCAAATCAATGAAAATCAGTAAACTATATATCGGTATACTGAAGGCTGGTGTACAAAATTTATTGTTGGTGGTTTGAAATATCTGTGAAGTTAGCAAACAATATTATTTCATGGGGTGGGCTACCTCACCAACATACCATGATTACCAGATGTCTGTGGGTGACAGAGCATTATGTGGACAATATTGGCCCGGAGACAGCCTTGAACAGTACTACGTGGTTAAACAATACAATTGGTAGCCATTAGATTTTCATTCTACAGCTATTACAGTGTTATACTTGATTGCAGCACTTTACCTTACAGCTTGACTGCATACAGCTCTACTGCAAAGGTTACAAGACAATCCTGATATACACCATTTTCCTTGATGTTACTGGTATTGTTTCATGTTTTATTAAACAACAGTTGACATTATACATTTCTTGCACTACAGCTCTAGTTCCACAGTTATTGCACTATAGACTTTATTGTATATACCTTAATGCAGTTACTGGTATTGTTTCATATTTTGCACTACAGATGGCATAATTCACTTCTTGCAATTCTGCTCTAATTCAACATTTAGTGCACTACAGACTTTATTGTATATACTTTAATGCAGTTACTGGTATTGTTTCTTTTTTTTTACTGCACTACAGTTGGCATAATTCACTTCTTGAAATTCTGCTCTAATTCAACAGTTATTGCACTACACACTTTATTGTCTATACTTTAATGCAGTTAATGATTTATCCTTTCTTGGTTATTTTACTACAGTTAGAATAATACATCCATGCTAAACACACTCATGGCACAACCTGTCCAAGCGCCCACCATATGACTCGACATTGTGAGCTCTTTCTGCTGCAACTGAGAGAGAAGCATACCATTATGCATACCAGTTTTACAGGTATTAGATATTGGTAAAGGAAAGGTAAAATTACTTAACATACTTGTGGGGCATTTCCTGCCTGAGCTTCTTGGACCCAGGTGTCCAAGAGATCACCCTTTCTTCACTTTAGGTCATCATGGTGGTGACAACACTGCTCACCTGTGCAGGGGATACTAGTAACACTGATGAGTTCTCTGACCAGCTGGTCCCAGGCCTCCACCTTACACTCTGAGCCCTGGAAACCTCTCTGCAGCAGCCAGTCATCATGTTTATTTACTAGGTGTCCAACCATGACCTGGACTCTAAAATGCCCAAATGCTGTGCCTGGAAGCATGCACCCTCACCAAAACCTGTCATAGTATCCCTCAGAGACAGAACTCCAATGGATTCTGATGTATTTCCACCTACTGGGCTTAATATAGGTGGTTTTCCCACCCTTGCACATCTTTGGGCAACATTCAAATAATAATAACACACTGGGACAGTGCAGGGAGTCTCTTACTCTTCTGCAGACATGGTTATCACTACACCACTCCCTGCACTGATTCAGTAACTGTGCTCCACAGCTCTGCCTCTGCAATGCATCATCATTAATATGCATGGCAGCTGCTGAGTGGAACTGTGTACATGGACATGGTAACAGTCCACGTAGGCTCTACAAGGTGCCTACACAGATTTTATTGAATCATGAGGTATGTCTAAAGAAGTATCAAAATACAAAGATGAACTAAATCCACTTTGCACATTCAGGATATGAAACAAAAATTTGAACAGAATAAAATCATTGTTGTAGTGCAGACAGAGTAAAAAGATACTGAGCGTGCAAACCTCAAGCATTCATAGATGTATTAAGTAGTAATCACACCTTAGTGAAAAGCCTGCAAAAGTAAATGATGCTCTCAAAGTAGAGACTTTCACTAAACTTCTGAAAAAGGAGGCACTAGGTAGGGAAAAATACCAAACGTGTCCATGGTGTAAACTGTGTAAAGACAGCTAAGCTGAACTTTGCTATGGTACAACAAACGGTGAGCTTGATGTTCCGGGTCTATATTATATGAACGAAAGTTCATGATGTCAAACTCTCTGAAGAGTGAAAATACTGGACCTTGAAGAGCTTCTTGTGGCATCACAGTACAGTGAAGGTTGATATATTTGCCCTTTCCTCATTGTAGTGCAATCTTGGAGTTGGTATATATATTTAGCGGAGGAGTGTGGGGAGTTCGAGGTCTGGCATTTTCACTCTTTAGAGCATACGACATTATGAACTTTCATTCATATAATATAGACCCAGTGTTCCTAGCTAGTTATTAGGTATGTGGTGCAGCACGGTTATTCTACAACTGTCATCTAAGCCAAGTAAACTGGGTATAGAAAACACAATATGTAACTTAATCCTCAACTTGGGCAACTTCTACTGTCATTCTCCCTAGTACGCAAATGGAACTCACTCCCACCCTACATCCAAATTGCCCAGAACCACTCTCATTTTAAGACCTTATTTCATTCCGATCTCACATCTAAATGGGAATGCTCTTGCTCTCACCCCTCCTAAATCCCACCCTGCCTCTCCCCTTCCCTCTTCTAGATTTCCTCTAACACTTGCTACATACTCTTTACCACCTCCTGTCTATTTTTTCACTACTACTCCTACTTATTTGTTTTCTAACTATAGGCAATAATATACCTTGAACTACAAAATGCTTTGTTGTCCCATGTACCCAATGAAATGTATATTAAGCCATCTAGCACAACAAGTTGTTATTCTTTTCAATATCTCTATGTTTTATATAATGTAATACATTTGTGAGCTTTAATACTGTCTAATGTGAGCTTTAATACTTTTTAATTTTTGTAATATTGTTTTCTAGAGCTTTTCTCCCTGGGCCTCCATTGAAAAAGGGCTTATTTAGGCTCAGTGGACTTTCTTGGTTAACAAACTGCAAATAAATAAATAAATAAACGTCCTAACTGAAAGGCCACAAATAGTTTGAGCTGGAAAACATCACTCAAACAGCATCACCCTAAACACCGGGGTCCCACAAGGTTGCATACTCAGTCCACTTTTCACAATTTTAACACATGACTGCACAGCTATGCATCAGTCAAATAGAATCATCAAATTTGCAGACAACACCACAGTATTTGACCTTATCAAAAATGAAGATGAGGGATCCTGCAAGAAAGATGTGAACCAATTTTTTTCATTGGTGCACGGACAACAACTAGCAGTAAATGTTGGGAAAACCAAGGAAATCATCATCGATTTTAGGAAGAAGAAAAAGCCATACACCCCTATCATCATCAGTGGTGCCACAGTGGAGAGAGTAAATAGCACCGAATTCCTAAGGGTACATATCTTGCAAGATCTAAGGTGGGGCACAAACACCTACCTTATAAAGAGAGCTCAACAACATCTCCACTTCCTTAAGAGACTTCGTAGAGTGAACCTCCCCGCACAGGTCCTAATCACCTTCTACAGAGTCACAATTGAGAGTGCACTAATAGACAACATTGTTGTCTGGTACAGAAATTGCTCTCAAACTGATTGGAAGGCACTGGATAAGACTGTTAAACAGGCCACAAAAATCATTGGCTCCAACCTTCATTCCCTACAGGACATATATTCAAACAGATGCTATGGCAGAGTCCAAACACTGTTCATAGGTTCATAGGTTGGTACTAGGCTATTGGCCCTAGGGCCTATACAAGCCTAGCCATAACAATTCCCTGGATATTTCTTCCCACAATATTTACTTCCCTGGACTCCGTCTAGCAGGGCGACTGATGTCATCCCCAGGATGAATTTCCTATCTCCCAATAATAATATTATTAATTATTATTATTATTAATAATAATAATAATAATAATAATAATAATAATAATAATAGTACTATTATAATATATAATAATAATTAAGGGATATACACCATCTGGCTCATGGACTGTTCAAACTCCTGCCAACAAGGAAGCGCTACAGAGACATTAGATGCAGGACATCCAGATTCCATAATAGTTTCTTCCGGATCTATATTAGATACTCAAAGTTACTGAACTTCGAATACGATATGATCAACACCATATTGTCGAAGTACAGTAACAGTGAATACCTAATAAAGACATGAAAAAAAGTAAAAAAACAGAACTATTTGCGCACCCCCCACTACTTAAATATTCCAACTCCGAGCCCGCACTACATTGAAGTAAACAGAAATCTCCCCTTACGGAGATTTCCATTTACCTCTTTGATGTTCTGCGGTTTCGCCGTTTACGTGTCGACAATGTCAGATTCTACATTGTGAACATTCACAATTCTAATATAGACCCGTTTCTTTTCACATACTATCAGACTGCTGAATAAGAAACCTATAGCCTAACACTCTACATGGGTAAAACATTACCTGTGTGCAATATGTCACTATTGTTTACATAAACTCTGAATAGCTGACCTCATACGTCTCTCTCTCTCTGCACTAGGAAAACTGTGAACTGTAAGTTTACGGTATATATATTGGCAGTGGGTAAGTTTACATGTGTTCCTCTCTTATTTATTATAGTACTGTTTTTTGCATATCTTTATATTTCTACTGAGTCTATTCCTGCTGGTGTATTTGTTCTGTTTCTGATGTAAAAAGAGCTTTCAAGTTTGTTTTGCTTGATTTACTTTTATGTATCTTATTTTTTATTTATTTTTATTTTAATTTAATTTAATTTAGCTTTTTATTAATTTAGTCTGGCTTCCTTCTGTAAACTGTCATTCATATCAAAATTTTGTGCAGTGATACCCAATTTTTCCTCTGTGTTCTGTATGACAATAAAGTTTACTTTGACTCTGACTTTGAAGAGTCCATTGTAGAGCATACCTCAATTTTTCAACTTCCTCAGAGCATTGTGTGTTAAATGCCTTGCTCAGACTCACACAGTAGGCTAAAGAAGGCTGACGAAGTCAAACTACAGGACTACAGAAAGCTGCATACTTACAGATCATAGCCATAATCCTCTGTTCTACCTGACAGATAGTCAAAATTCCTGGTCAAACCTGCAGTTGTAGAAACAGACAAATAAAAGTGACAGTGGGCAGATTGCTTCAGAGGTACTTAATCCGCCTTTGTCTGATTTAGAATTTTTCTCAAAAAAGAAATGCAGCAATCAAAATGCAATCTTTAAAGGAAACAAGGAGTGTACCTACAAAGAATAAATTTGCCACTAAAAGAAATCTCATTAAGAGACCCAGTGACTGAGATGTGTTTGTGAAACAGACTGGTAAGATATAAGAATGGCAGCCAGCCTGATGTCATGGACTCTCCTGTTCTATGCAAGAAAGGGGGAAGCATAGCAAAGCACACAGCAAATATAAAATCTTAACCACTCAAGTCAGAACTGCAGAATGAAAATGGAAAGCTGGGTGCTAATCTGGAAAGGAGAGAACCAAAGAGAAGAAAACCTAAGCCTGAAATAATGCTAACATACTTATAAATTACTTCTACTACCCAAAACTTTGCTCCATTCTTTAACTTCTCACTAACATTGAGAGTGTGGTACAGGGGCACTTGATGACCATCATATCCAAGGCCAGCTATGAAGATACTGAACACTGATGTTTCAAGGTGAAAAGACACATGATAGTGCAACCCAATGAATATAATGTTCAGGGATGTAACCTTTGGTCCAAGCTATACCAAGGTGCACTTCATTTAACTCAAAAATTCACACGTGTAGACAGTGCTCAAAGTGACTCTAATCCAGGGCAGTCTGAAATTAACTGGGCAGAAAATCAATTACTATCTGAGAATGTCACACCTGACCAAAATAATTGCATGAAAACTTCAACAAAGCTCATAGTAAAGGATACTGTTGCACCACCTTTTGGAGAGACCCAAGGCAGAGAAATTAGCAAACACAAGTGTTCTGACTCTATTGCAAAAAAACGTCTGATGACTTGAGAACATTCTTTGTATCTGGGGATTCAGTGGATGTGATCATGCAAAATGACAGGAACATAGACAGGCAACTACAACAGAGGGTACAAGAACTGGAAACCAAAGTTAGGGATTATGAACAGACAACTGATACATTTAAGAAGAAAAAAGAAGTAACCAAAATGATGCAACATAAAGGAGCTATGCAGAAAGAAAAAAAGTCCAAGCATAAAGTAATTTGAGAAATTCAAGGGAGAGAAAAAAAGCAAATCAGTTGCAAGCACCCAGCAGGCCCAAATGTTGCTTCCACCCTCATGCAGTAGAATATTGACTGCCCCCACTATGAGGTCTTCTATGCCAATTTCAGTATATTAAGTTCTAGTCATAGGTACAGCACAGCTTGCTGGAGCTTAACCCACAACATCCCTGAATATTCTAGCTGTGCTGGAAGAACATGTGCTGGCAGTAAAGCCATCATCTAATCTACTAGAAAAAGGGCAGTCAGGTGAATATATTCCACACAGAAATGGTTAAACTCTTTCTGAAGTAAAAGGGGGAGTTATTATCCATAAGCAATAAAGAAGAGTCTGTACAAAACTAGACTCTATAAACTGATTAGGTTAAAATGTTATGCCTGGTCTCAGGTTAGATATTTCATCTGAACCTGTACCAAGTTCAGTTATTCTTTGCAAAGTATGTACAGTAAGAAAAATAGTGTTCATCAACTGGAGCAGTTTACGCGTGCAATGCTGAATACTATGCAAAGTGTACTAATTCAAAGTGTTTCAGAAAGTATGCTGATAATCTGTACAGGGCAATGGTACAAATCTGATAAGGTTTGGGGTAATGTAGTCATTAAGGGAGACAGTGGGACACAACTAGCTTGCAAAAAAAAAAAAAAAAAAAAAAAAGGAAAAAAAGATGCCAGTCTGGTAATTGGATCCTTAATTGTGATTAGCTGACCTTCCAAAGGTGGCCTTTGCTGGTAAGGTAGCTCGGCCTTCACCCCTTCTCGTCTGAATTTGAGGGGCATTGTAAAATAATCCATAGAAAATTATTTATAAGAGGTTTTGTCAACTTGCAAAATGGTTAAATTAAGAAAACTGCTTGTAAGAAGGAAAAAAATTACTTGGCCATTGCATGAGCTCAATTTCTGCCACGTTGGCTACATCTCCATTATGTATATTATACTTTTAAACTATACACTCTCTTCTCTAGATCTCTTTTCTCCATCTCCCCTTTAGATGTCCATATTTTTCTGCTCCAATTCTTAATTCTACTCTGTTGTAGATCTCCTTCATGAACTACTCCTTTGTCCAAACTGTTTGACTATGCTTTCCATTTCTTATAGAACAACTGTATACCATACCTCTCATCCACTTAGAGTAAAAAATCTGGACAAAGCCATAAATAAAAGTGCAACAAAGGCCCAAAAATAGAAAGTTGATAGAATAACAGTTTTTCCACTAGCATGAAGTTTTTGAAGGGTAGGAAGTCTGAAACCCAAATGTCTGTCATTATTTTATAACTTCAGTCTTCAATTATTTGCCATTAATTTTCCAGAAAACCACAATTTTATGAAAAATGGACCAAAATATGAGGCAAAATTCTGTACAGTTGAGAGGTATGGTGTATACTGTTACCTGGTTTCAATGTCGACTGTGTTATTTTTACTTTGTACTGATGTAACCTTTGTTTGCAACTGTTGGCAACCTTGCACTGTTTGCACATTTTGTACTTGCCCTGGGCTGAGCCTGGAATTGGTTGATATGGATCAGTCCTATACCCTGCAAACAAATTAAACATAAAATAAAAAAATCTGTTAAAGAGGCTCCCACTGATCTGACTTGGGAAGAGATGAGGTGGAAGAGGCAGTTGACTGTGCAGTGAAAAACCCTCAGATGCAGACAAATGACAGTTTGTTACTGCTTTGTGGTGTAGACACTGCAGGTTATCATTAGACAGCACTAAGGCATGAGGCTTGAGTACACTGAGACTTGAGTCTAAGAGAGAAAGATTCCTGAAGGAGAGAGTTAGACGGAATTTCCAGGGACTGTAAAGGAACACTCTTAACTGGAAGGTCATAGTTGTCAACTCACTTTTTCCCATTTGACTGGGCTGTCAGTGTGACCAAATCACCTAGAACTAGTGTTTACACCACCAAGTGGCAAGCTCTGATGTATTTTCTAAAAACTGTATTTGGGAGATTTATAATCCTGTGCAAGAGAAGCTATTCTCTTTGTGGAAAATGAATCTCCTGTGTGATAAATTTTGCTGATAGTGGGAATGGCTAGAATAGAGTCTTGTTTTCTCTAAGTACTGAACTATTTTTCGAAAAACAAGGATTCACGAAGGCTTGCACGGAGTGTAAGCGACGTGTAACACTCCATGCAAGCCTCGCAATCCAGGAACAGCCCTAAACTCCGTGTAAGAGACCAGCTAAAACGTCTCTTACACGGACTGGGCGTGGATATGCTAAATACCTCACTTGCAGCCGAAAGGTATGTAAATGAGGTATATTAGCGATCCACGAAGCAGAAACCAGCCCGTGTAAGAGACGTTTTAGCTGCAGAAATGTACTCAGTTGACAACTGAGTACGTTTCTGCAAAAATCACAACGGAGCCATGTCAGCTCCAAATAAAGGGTGCATATGTGTCAGGCAGCATGCCAATGGCCAAATATGTGGCCATTGGCAAGGTAACCCGATGCAAAAATTATAAAAATATATGTTTAAACACAGCAGCCCAAACGGGTTGCGCTGTATAAAACATAAAATGAAGGTTATAAACCCACAAATGTGGGTTTTATGCAATACATGGAATGACAATGCAGGGACCAGCAGACCAAAAACAACATGGCCACCGTGTAGTGGTTGCTAAGGGGGGAAGCCGAGTCTAAGACTAACTAAGCATTAGTAGGCAATCTCATGTAAATGAGGGTTAGGATACTGAATCCCACAGTCACATAGCAAATGAGCACAGTCTGAGTAGTGTAAGAGATACATAAGGGGGAGGAATAGAGTAGGAGATAGGTGACATCACAGGGGGGAATGGTAGAAAGAAATGCAGTTCATTGGAGGTCAGTGTAACATGACAGATGACAGACACAGATCAGGGAAAGAGGAGTGCCACAAGATAAGCATGGGAAAGTCAAGAAATGGAAGGTGTACACTGTTACTTACACCAAAGTTTCTTGCTGGTCGTGCATGTGCACGTGTGCAAGCCATGAAGCACGAGTAGGGCAGTGTGCGCGTGTGTAAGGCAGACTGACATGTAGGAGCCTGTTGGCAGACTTGTAACACTGTTTGCGCTGGTGTGCGCGCGTTTTAACCCGAATAGGCAGATCGTGAACCGTGTAAGCATGTGTGCGCGCATGTAAGCCACAGTGAGCGTGTTTCTGCTGGTATGCACGCTGCTCCCCCCTGAGGAAACAGAAAGGAAAAAGGAAGCAGCAGAATTAGTAGGAAGCTAGCAGGGAATACTGCTGGAGCTAGCAGGTGAAAACAATTAGAAGCAGGCAATTACACAGGCAGAATAGTAGCCCAGCCCAGCACTTAAAACTCTGCAAACAGCAGTGCAGGATGTTTCTCTCAAGAGACACTGCAAGACAGGAGTAAGCTATTAGAAGTGAAAACTGAAAAAGCTGAACTCAGAGCAGAAATGCTAGGGGCTGCCATATCTGTCATAATGAGACATAGGCGACTTGCTGAGGGTGGTGACAATGCAGATGGTGCCAGACAACCCACAGTGAGGAGACAGAGAAGAGTGTACAGGCCCAGGGTCACCTACCACGGGTTACATGAGCTGGAGATAGTAGAGCGCTATAGAGTGGACAGAGAGCTCCTGCAGCAAATAGTTGAGCTGTGCAGGCCACACCTCACACACAGAACCAGCAGAGGGGAACCCATCCCAGTGGAAACCAAGGTATGTGTTGGCCTAAGAATACTAGCAACAGGTACCTTCCAAGGACCAACTGGTGATATGATGGGGATATCACAGGCATCAGCCTCCAGGGTACTGCACCAGTTCCTGGATGCCATGTCAGCACATGTCGGTGATCATGTATATTTCCCCAATGCCCGTGAGGTATTGGCCAGCAATATGCGTCTCTTCCAGCAAATAGCGGAATACCCTGAGATAGTGGGTGCAATAGACTGCATGCACATATGCATCAAAGCACCAGCCGGTGAGCGGGGTAGGGCCTACATTAACCGCAAGGGCTTCCCCTCCATCAACTGCCAGGTCGTGTGTGATGCCCAGGGCATAATAATGAATGTGTGTGCTGGCTGCCCTGGGAGCTACCATGATTCCCACATCTGGCATTTGACGCAGCTGTACCAGACATTTGCCAGTGGGGACATCCCACACGGACACCTAGTGGGGGATGCAGGTTATGCACTGGAGCCGTGGCTGATGACACCCATCAGAAATGCATACACACACCTGAACAGGAACGCCATAATGAGGCACATGCACAAACACGTAATGTAATAGAGCATGTGTTTGGGCTGCTCAAGTCACGGTTCCAGTGTCTGGACACATCTGGTGGAGCCTTGCAGTACACACCAACTACATGTACCCAAATTGTCATGGTATGTGCTATGCTACATAATATGATCTTGCGAAAACAGCTGCAGCAGGACCAGCATAGGGCTGGGCCAAACAGCCCTCCACCATTGCCAAGGCCATCAAAGGCAGAGCGTGACTCAGAGCAGGAACAACCTGAGCCTGCCCCAGTAGGCAGAAGGAGGCGTGCCCAGTATGCCCTGGCCTTGGCAAAGAGGCAACGCATAGCACATACACTGGCTCAGTAGGAACCCTGGGAATGATACCCCCTCTGACTCACTCAAATAATAACAGGGATGCCTAAAATGACATGACCTGCTCACAAACATGTACAGGGAGTGTAATATGTGCATCCGACAGAGGCAGCCCTGCAGCACCACCTGAGGCATGAATGCCATGTGTTAAGTAATGTAACACCATGTACTATATGCACACCTGAGGACCCTGACTAACATCCACCCTCACCAAGCATGAAGCCACAAAATGACGATGGGAAGATCAATTGCAATAACTGGCTGAAGTAATGCAGTTAGTCAAAGGGGAGCCAATGTGTTCCAGCCTGGGAAGACATGCGGAGCATGACATGATGCACCACCTGCTAGGGGTGGCGTGCACCTATCAGTCCAAGCCCCATGGATACTGGCAAAGGCTGTCAGTACCCACAGCATGCCCTGAATAGGTAAGTCTCAAAACACAAACCCACATTCATAGGTGCCACAAGGGATAGGAACCTAGATGTAATGCTACCCAATGCCAGAAGTCTAAACAGCAAGATGTGTGCAGTGTAAACGCACACAGTATGGAGAATGTAGATATCAGTCCTGTAATACAAAACTGGGTCAAGGCTCACATCAGCATCCTAACACTACCAGGTCACACCTCATACTGTGCTGTACAGCCGCAAAACATGGAACAAGCTACAAAAGGAGGGTGACTAGCAATAAATGTCAAGGATAACCACACCCCCATGTTGGTACCACAACAAGAAGCAGCATGGATTAGCCATGGTCAAATGCCAATGGCTAAAACCACCTCCCAGTATATAGCCTGCTGCAGACTACTGTCCTAATACCAGGAACTGCACCTGGCCTATGTTGGAATACATGAATATATCAAGCCCCCCAAACCACATTATATTGCTTGACTGAAAATACACAGACATACACTGGGAGCATTATACTAGCACCAACACAGTAGGAGAAAAGTTCCCAGAATCCATAAACCAAAATGCCCAGGAACAACATACCACTCCCACAAGAGGGGTAAGCATACTGGATGTGATAATCAGCAACATGTGTACTGGATGGCAAGATGAGAAGTGTATCCCTCACTGGTAAGACCAGACCATAGAGTAATCACACTGGATATACACATCCTGACCCCAGTCCCTGGCCAGAATACCACAGTGAAAAACATGTGTAAAGCATAGGTTGCACTCCTCCAAACCAATGTGGAATCCACTTAAGGCCCTGTGCAAGTGCAGAATATGGGACACACCACAGAACATGTTATACAGGCATTCCATGAACACAGCCAGAAATGCTTGGAGTATGCAATCACAAATAACAACAAGACACAATGCCATACACGCAGGCATCTGGCATGCTGGACTCCAGCCATTACCAAACCATGCAAGAGAATGAGGAAGCTACTACATGATAGAGCAAACATAAAAAGGGAAGTAATCACTGATCAGTAGTATGGCAATAAAATATGTCCACACATACAATCCACTAAGGCCAGCCACAACAAGTAGAATCTGTGAATCCAGAGGCAATGTGACACCTGGCCCAAGTACACAGGCAACCCACAACTCCCCCCAATAAATACAAATATATGTGAGAGATGCAACCATGTATCCAAACCGGAGGCTGAGCTCCCCCAACTCAGTACTGTCAAAACTAGTCAGGAGGAGAAGGTAACCACATACACCACAAACCCAGTCCCACATAGACCTATCACAACTGTAAACCAAACACATAAACACAGAAAAACATTCCCAGAGGCCCTAATTACAAACACACCACACCAACAGAAGGCTCCAAAGCAGATCCCAAGCAACCACAACCTCAAAACATAGCACATGCAACACATAGTACACAAAGCTGGTGTGCCAAACAGTCACAGGCCAGAAGGAGAAACAACATGCCTGATACAGTTGTAATAGGTGTCTGTATAGGCAGACACACTGCTATCCCACTCACCAGACTGAACAAGGGAAAGGGTACAGTAAGCTGCCTGTAGGCTGCCACAATATGCCACATAACACAAGTATGCAGGTCACCCCAAAGCAAGCAGAAATATGATGCACTCATTGTCCATGCTGGTGTGAATGACCTGAGATGTACCTCCCTGGACTACATGAAAAGAGACATGGATGAGCTCTCTGAGTATGTACCCCAGGCTGGTATGACACTGGCCGTTTGCAGCATCCAACCCTCACCAAAAATGATGCCACAGTACAAACACAGGATGATCATCTTTAACAGGTGGCACAGTTACAGCTGTCAGTCCAAGAGGGTCTAATGTCTGTCTGCTTGAGATGTCATGCATGACAAGCCATGCTGCTGTTCCAGGGATGGCTTGCACCTGTTACCCCTGGGCATCTGGATACTGGATAAGGCCTTTGCCACCTCCATAGAGCCGTATGTAGGCAAGGCCAAAAAGACTACCCACCACCCTAGAAAACATAAGTGGTAAGAAACATAAGGGTAATGCTGACCAATGCCAGATGTATAAACTGCAATATGCATGCCCCTGAGGCACTTCCCAGTATGGAGAACATCGATGTCTGTGCAGTGACAGAAGCCTGCTGCAAGCCTACTGATAGCACACCAGCACTACCAGGTTATACCACATATCATGCGTTATGGCCCCAACACCTGGACCAAAACATCAAAGGAGGGGGAGTATCCATATGCAGCACAGACACCCATACGGCCAGGTAACTGACAATGCACAAAGCAGTGGAGACCACCCATGTGCACCTAAGTGTAGTCAAAACTGCTGTACAGTCTGTAGCATGCGACACACCACACTCTCACACACAAGAACTCCACCCAGACATCCTGAAGACACTGGACAGTATGAATGTCCCACCAAATACCAGACAAGGTACTCACAAATTACCACATAGGTGGTAAACCATTATGTATGCAAGGAGTAATCAGGGACCTAGGGACACAAGTCGACAGTAATCTGTCATGTGACACTCACAATGCCAATGTGGCTAGGAAGATTGTCGATATTGGACACCGTATCATGAAAGGATTCACATCTACATCAACAGAGGTCACTGTGCCCCTGTACTGTTCCCTTATCAGACCCATAATCTAGTACAATGACTCATATGGGATGTACCGTACGTGACACCTGCAGCGGTTCGGAAGACCTCAAAGGTACCCCACCAAGAGGATAAAGGGTGCCAAATATATGTCATATGCTGCCTGGCTGTAGACACCCCAGCTGAATGCAGTCACAGACTGCCTACACAGAGGCATTGTATGTCTGTTGTACAAGGCCATGTAAAACACAGGAGTAATGGACATGCTCCACCACAGGAAATCAAAGCCACTGGAGCTGTGAGAGTGACAGATGTCAGCCTCAACACATAATGAAATAGGATGTGCTGGAGGGACAGATACATAACCCAGAGGCTCCCCACACCTAGAAACAGGATCCCAATCCATGTTAGGCAGAGCCCCTCACTGACACCCCTCAACAGGAATATTGCCAAGTGGATGGATGATCGTACATGCATACTGGGTGTCTTCACTGTGTCACGACCAGACAGAGGCACAGTAAAGAAAATCATAAATGGCCATAATAGTGACATAGCAAGGGGCGGCGAAAGACACACACACTTGGCTTGGCTTACTAATGCCCTAGGGTGGATAGCCTAGTATGAACCCATGAACCTATGAAGATACAAATTGTACAGGACACTAAGGATAATCACAAGGCTTACTTAACTGATGGTAGGAACCATGTTGGGAATCCACAGATATGCTCTGAATCACACAGATATTACACACAACATACCAAACACACACACATATTGCCAACATACAACCTGACAGGTGCAGTGCAAACCGCCGAATGCAAAATATCTATCCCAGCAGACTGCTGGTCTCCTGACATTGCAGATGCTGAGGAAACAGCCATCATCTGCAAAGCAAAACACACAGCAGCAAAGGTATGTGATGGTGTCCTGGGCTGAGGCCAACATGGACTCCAAGAATAATGGAATGCCAAATCACACTACTGCCCAATGTCAGCCTTACCACAGGATATGTACCCAAAGAGCAGTGTACAACAACAGTGGTCCTTCACAACAAAGGTGTTGCCTGAATGGATACTGCAAACTACCACCCCAGGATCCTGACAAGCTTGGTCTGCATAGCTATGGAAAGGATCAGTATGTACCGCAGACATAAAGCTATCGTGGACCTACTGATACTGGACCCTACACAGTGTGGCTGTCGTAACTGCAGATCCTGCCCCTAAACATGTTTGACCCATTTGAAACAGTCATTAAGGTCATTGATGAGGGCAATGTGGTCCACACAGCGTAGCTGGACCGTGCATATGCTTCCAGACAATACCCTACGAGTTCAGTATGGATATGTTCACCAGCTTAAATATATACCCGTATGTCAGTAGAGGGGTTGCAAACCAGACCAAGGACAGAACTGACATGGTCAGACATGCTGCATCCATGTCAGACTACAAAGCAGATATGAGTGGCATCCCACAAGGCTTGGTCCTGGGACCCCCCCCGTTCTGTATATATGTCCCATAGGTATAGGCCAACATGGAAGGACTGTGACTGAACATGTATGCAGAGGAGTACAAACAGCCCACCATATCCGACCCCCAGCTGACACAAGCAACCCACAAAAGGGCCACCTAGAAACAGACAACTGGAGCCATAGCCATGTCAGCAAGCTAATTGCAGAACTGTGTATAGACAACCACCGTGGATATACAGTAAGTGCCCACAAATTACCACACAGGTGTTAACCCATTACGTACCTAACATGTAATGAGAGACCTTGGGACACAAGGTGATAGATATCCTGCACTGGACAAACATGTGGCTGTAGTGTTCAGAAACATACCATATACCCACCCAATCATGAAGGTTGTCAGATGTAGATAAGGGGAGGTCACTGTGGCTCTGCAGTCATCCTTCATCAGCATCACAATTGACTACAATAGCCCCTGTGGGATATACCTCAGCAGACACCTCCATCAACTGTAAAGTCCACAACAGTACCCCACCAAGAGTAGCAAAGAGCATGAACAGATGCCATGTGTTGCCTGAGTAAACAAACTGCAGCTCCACACACTGCCATACTGCCCAGCCAGAGGCAAGCTGTGCCTGATGTATGAAGCCATGTCCAAGCTGGAATCAATGAACATGCTGCACCTTGTATGATCTGAATGGCAGTGAGCTATGCACATGAGAGACCTGAATCCCAGCACTGACATACATAGGACAAGCTGTACAGAATAATCCATAACACAGAAGGCACCCCCACTCTTGAGTAAACTCCCGGTACAGGTTAGCCAGAGAGTCACCTATTGACACCCCTCAAGAGGAATCCCGGTGAGTGGATGGGAGATGGTAGGTTAACCCTGGGTATCACTGTTATGTCAGAGGTAGACAGAGGCACAGTATACTAACCATGACATATGTCATGGCAAACTCCAGTTACAATGTGTGTCGAAAGACAAACACACCCTGTGACTAGCATCAGAAATGGCCTAGGGAACATCGCTAGTGTTTGCCAATGTCCACCTATGTTGTGGAATACACTACCAATGTTGGACGAGCCTGGTATAGGTAGTCCATATCTGAACATAATGCAACATGGTCATATGTGCACAACTGGCCCCTACACAGTCTGTTGTGCTCACTATGAAGATGTCAAGCAGTGATAGGACTAAAGCCCAGGATACTGTCCACCACAGTGAAAGTACTGAACCAGTACACTATACGGTACTACAGTGTTAGGTCATTATGAAAGTATGTTGACAACTGTCTGCAAAGTATCCCATGCAATCCCTGCAGGCACAGTATAATCCCTGTTGTGGCAGACATGAAGCAGTTGGCCAGTTAGTACACAACATGACACCCAACACACAACCATAAATGTGAGATATTGTTGAAGTTCACACACACCCAAATATGTGGTGGACTTCAGAGTGCAACATATGGAAAGCTCACACTGGGCATGCTCGCACACTTTGATAAATGGGGCATATGTCAGACAACATGCCATGGAAAGGCTGAACTGGGCATGCTCACACACTTAGGCCATATCTCCGTTTAGCAGTTGGCCACACATATCTGGTATTTGTACATGTCATTCCAGGAACCAACCACAACACAGCAATCTGCCCAGTGCACACAGTAAATGACTACAGAGACATAAGTGATATAGTGGACCGCCGTCATATGCAAACATCTTCCACAGATATACAAGTTGTTCATAGGAACAGGGAATGCTATGGCAATAAAGACCTGCAAACAGTAGAACAGCACAACAAATATTGTGCATCTGACAATTGAACATATGGGTGTAGAGGTCAAAACTAGGCTTGTTGCCCTAGGGAATGACAGCTTAGCAAGAGTGTGCCTGGCATCTGCATCCTCAGTACAGTAGGCTACTGTGCCACTGTAAAGTAGGTCACATAAGGCAACGAGTGAGGCTAGTGAGCTGTGCCTCTGTCAAGCAGGGGCACAGTGGAGATCCCAGGGTTTGAATGTGCTAAGCCACAGCCATATTGTTGGTGTGTGCTGGAAGAGGGTTGCTGATGACCTCTAACAGTAAGTGGCCATCAATAACAGACTGAGGGGAGCCCTATCTGCATTGTCTGGACAATTCCACTGTCAACACTGTGTTGTGATGATTATGTGGGAATGAAGTGTCATGCCGGAACTGTTCACAGATGTCCTCCCTCTGTGGGCTACAGCTCTGCAATGTATTAGCTCACTTTGTCTGTTGGACGGCTCGTATATGGCTGGTGTACACCTGACAGGTGTCTTGTTGTGGAGCAGTCATGGGTATATGTGGGATAGCATGATCAATGCAAACCTTACACATGCTCATAGAATGCAATTGTCAAGGATTATGCTGAGTGGCCAGTATAGTCCGCCAGCATGGGTCCTTTGAAGTCGTCCACCCCAGTCTTCACAAGTGTAGAGTCTGCTTGTGCTAAATACAGTTTGTGTGCAGTGACAACCTTGCCTGGGGTGGGGATGGGATATGGATGTCCAGGGAAAGGTGGGTATGGTCAGATATCAACAATGGTGGTCTACCTCTGGTGTGGAACAGTGAGTACCCATGTTGCAGATGGACAGGTGCAATATGTATTCCCCCATGTGGCTGTGGTGTGTGGTTCTGCCATAGCACATGGACCCACAAATTGCAGTGGCTGTAGGGTAAAGTGGTAGAGGCCTGAGTAGTTCTCACACACAATATGCCTGTACCTGATGTTAACAACTGGAATGGTGTATGTGAACACCTGCATATCCCGGCACTGTTCCCAGGGAAGCTAAGTGTGTGTCCTGGATGTGGGAGTGGTGTTCTGGACTGGTTGTGTTGTATGTTACAGGTCCTGTCGTCACGAAGCATGGTATAGAACATAACCTGCCAGTGTGATGTGCATATCTGACCCTGATGTAGGTGGCTGCAAATGCATATATATGCTATCCCCCACCTGACAGGTAGTACTAGATGTACATACCTCTGTAGAAATAAAGATGTCAGCACCCTATAAATACTGCAGGTGCAGACCAGATGCCCAGTAATTCGGTTAGCGCGCTCTGCTAATGCGTCTCCCTCAAGTGTCATAATATAGGTAGGTAGGAGTTCGAACCATGCCATTGTTCAGTGTGTGTGTGTGTGTGTGTGGGTGAGCGGGGTTGATGTGTGTGCAAGTCTGTGTGAGGAAGATGTCCCTTTTGGCAACTGTGAAAGCACTCTACAGGATGCACATTCCCTATCTAAGCACAGATGATGTCAGCACCCTATAAGTACAGCAGGAGAAGGGAAACCTCCCAGTAATTTGAATAGCATGCTCTGCTAATGCATCTGTCACGAGTGTCATAACATAGTTAGGTAGGGGTTTGAATCCTGCAACTGCCCAGTGTGTGTGGAGGGGGGTTAGTGTGTGTGCAAGTCTGTGTGAGGGAGATGTCCTGTTTGGCAACTGTGAAAGCACTCTACAGGATGCACATTCCCCTATCTAAGCACGGATGATGTCAGCACCCTATAAGTACAGCGGAGAAGGGAAACTTCCCAGTAATTCGAATAGTGCACTCTGCTAATGCGTATCTCTCAAGTGTCATAGCATAATTAGGTAGGAGTTTGAAACCTGCAAATGGCAAGTGTGTGTGTTTGGATGTGGGGAGTTTGTGTGTGTGCAATTCTGTATGAAAGACATGTGCTTTTTTGCAATCAGGAGATCACACTACATGATGCACATTACCCTTTCCAAACACTGATGATGTCAGCACCCTATACATACAGCTGGAGAAGAGACACCTCCCAGTAATCCGAATAGCGCACTCTGCTAAAGTGTCTCTCTCAAGTGTCATAACATAGTTAGGTAGGGGTTTGAAACCTGCAAATGGCAAGTGTGTGTGTGTTTGGATGTGGGGAATTTGTGTGTGTGCAATTCTGTATGAAAAACATGTTAGTTTTGGCAATCAGGAGATCACACTACATGATGCACATTACCCTTTCCAAACACTGATGATGTCAGCACCCTATAAGTACAGCCAGAGAAGAAGAACCTCCTAGTAATCCGAATAGTGCACTTCGCTAATGCGTTTCTCTCACGTGTCGTGACATAGTTAGGTAGGGGTATGAATCCTGCAAATGGCAAGTGTGTGTGTGTGTGGGGGTAGTAGGGTGTGTGTAAATGCAAGTGTGAGAGAACAGATCCTTTTGGCAAATACTACAATACACCAGATGCTGCATATTCCCCCAGTAAACACAGGGGATGTCACCACACTATCAGCACAGCCAAAGAGGGCTAGTTGGCCAGTAATGCCAATAGTGCGCTCTGCTACTGGGTCTATTACCATTGTCAGAGTACAGATAGATATGTTTTGGTAACCCACAACTGCCACGTGTGGTTGTGTCACACATTATGACCTTGTGTGGGTCTTTGTGCATAACAATGCATGCCATTGCCTAAACCAGCAATGGCAATGCACACATGATGTATGTGTGTGACACATACACATAAATACCTGTGACCTGCAGTAGTTACCATGTCTGACACATGCCTCGAGTGGATAAATGGTATTTGCAATGCATAACAATACGACTGTGTCTTACTGTGCAGGGGCCGCACGTGGTATGTGTCTATACAGTGTGGGTGTATATGGTAAAATACCTACAGCAGGGGATACACATCTGGTCTGGGCCATATAGTCTACATGTAGTCGATGTACAGGTGCTGCATGTTCCCACCTGTTGTGGGAGTGGTAACATGTTATTCCACTGCAGTTCAGTGACCACATGCTGGGAACCCTTCAACTAGTGTGTTGTAGCTACAGTAATGCTCACGCACAATGTTTGGCTGGATGCAGTCCAGCCATATAAAGACAGTTCTTGAGACTGTCACATTGCCAGTGTTGTTATGGAGGATAGGTGGGTTTCCTGTGTATGGGAGGGTTGTGTGTGCCAGGCTATGAACCAGACGGCAGTCTGACACACTGTTAGCTGCACATGAATAGGCCCTGATGCTTTGTGCTGTGCCAACAACCTGGATGTGTGTGTATCTGTGGTGCCTTGGGATATCCCCCTGTCCATGTGTGTTACATGTGTAGGGGACGACAGGCATGGTATGAGGTATAACCTGGCAGTGATGGGTTGCACCTGTGAGCCGTGAATCAGGACTCTGGTACTGCACAGACATTGCAGTTCACCGTGCTGAGAACAGTGTCCAGTGCATGCATCTTGCGGTGTACACTGCTGGTGTTGTGTAGCATCACTGTTAGTGTCCTATCCTGTGTGATACCCGCGGAGGTGGCTATGTAATCTGTGTCCTGCAGCATAAGGCAGTATGTGTGTATCAAGGGGCTTCGCCAATATACATTGGCCCATGGGTGTCACGTGCAAGCTGCCCTCGCGAAATCATTGTGGCTTCCTAGCATGTAAGCACGTTGACAGCCAGTGGATACCCTATGAATGACATTGGAGATTGAGCAGAATGTAGACATAGAACACCCTTCCTACATATAGTGGTAGCATACCTGGTGAGGGTATGATGGCAACCAAGATCAGGCTCATACTGGCCCGTGCCACATGCTGAGAGATCCCTTCTATGTTCCCTATCATGTAGTCCAGGAGGTATGTCTCAGGTCATCCATAGTGGCATGGTCAATGACTGAGTCATATGTGTCCATGCCTCTGACTGACCTGTATGCATGTGTTTTGTGGTGGACCATAGTGCCCCACAGGCATATCACTGTGACCTTCACCATGTACAGCCTGTTGAGCGGGACCCCACTGCAGCAGCCAAGAGAGGTACCTGACACATCTGTAGCAGGTGTGTTGTCTATCCCTACAGGCTGTGAGTGTGTGGCACACGGGATGTGTGTGCCATGTGTGGCATGGGCTCTGTTCCGATGTAACGTATGCCTGTGTGCCAGCTGCAGAGGTGTGTGATGCTCAGGCAGGATGCTATTCTGAGTCTCCAAGTATGCCCCAGTGTGTTCAGATTGCTGTCAGTGCAGGTCTATGTCTGACTGGTATTGTAGTCACTGTAGTATGTCATGCCACCTGACAGGGTATGGCATTACTGGGTTCAGAGTGCTCAGTCCCCAGATTGGCTATGTGGTGGCATCGCACACATGTGTTGTACGTTCCTGGCCAGGGGTGATGGTTGACTGCATACATGTGGCAGCTGTGACATTGCCACATGACTCACATAAACCACAACTGCACCATAGAGGTGATTCACAGGTTACCTTTGCACATGCTACCCTAGTAGTGTGATTGCCATGGTGATGACCAACACATAGGGCCAATGGGGAACAACATACTGAAGGTGTGTATGTGTGGGTGTACTGCTACTGTTTCATAGCACTGGCATATATGACTGCACACGTGGGTAAATGCCAGGTAAGACATGTGCAATGTGTCACAGGCAACATACATGCGAACAGGACAGACAGTGACGTTCTGTCATGTGTAAACTTGACATACGTATCGTACGCTATGCAGAAGTCACTAGGAGTCCACAGAAGCACTGTAACTCTGCATTGCAGGTGGAAGGAGTGTTCCAGGGAACCCCAAGCGAACATGCATGCAAACAAAGCTACAGTAAGCAGGGCTGAAAGTAGTCCATTGTACAACAAAGAAGGGGTAACACTAACAGTAGGTAACAGTGCAAATATGTAGGCACTATCAACATGTACCCAGGAATGCACAGTGCAGATGCCCATGGTAGAACTGATATTATGTCATAGTTAATTGTGATTTGGATTACATTGGTACTGCACACATATCAACATGCAAACATCCACATTGCATAGTCATTGTGGGCAACTTGCCACCATTACTGTACATGTCCATCATTGCGTATCACTACTTGCATTAGCTTCACCCCTGTGCTACCCATGTATGTGGCTATCTGTTGACATCCTTACCACCGGTATGCAATAATGTGCAGCTGTTACACTTTGGTATGTACTATGGGTGCAGATAACAATTCAGGACAGTCATACGGTTACTGCATCAGGCATGCTGGGATATACACACAGTCATATCAGCACACTGTACTGTTACCAACATGATACTACTAATACACTTCTATGTAGTCACCCTGTGCATCAGCAACGTGTTTACCTGTTCCTGCACTGATGTTGAAGATTGCAGGAGGTGGCACAGTTTCATCATATGCACAGGGTGTGAATTAGGTATGCCTGAGTCTGCCACTGATACCACCAATTGACATGTGTGTGTATGTGTGTTGGTGAGGGACAGCAGTACAGGGTGGGGCACTGTTGGTGCAGTGTGTGCGTGTATGCGGTAGCCCTAGGTGTTAACATTTCGCATGTGTGTATGCACGCACACAGTTCCACCTCATGGCTGCCACATACAGGGGTTTATGGACAGCCACAGACTGCACCTGGCAGGTCATACAGATCAGTGTCTGTGGGCACGGACATGGTACCTGTGCCTGGCAGGGGTGCTACGGACCGTATCCGGTACTAAGCCAGACTGGGTACTGTCATCAGAAGCGGGAGTGTGTTGACTGGACACAGGTCCCTGTTGGGACTGTCCAGAGCCACGTGCACTTGGTCTCCTGGGGCGTTCTGATGACAGCACAGACCCAGCATTGCTGGGGCTGCTGCTGACACTATGGGGGCGTGCGCGGGCCTGTTGTCATCCGCGCCGACTGCCAGCTGCTGCTGTTGCTGGCATACAGCCACGTCGACGCCGCAACCGCCCACCATTGTCCTGGCTCATGGACATGTGGTTGTGGAACTGCTGTAATATGTCCCCACAATGTCTGTCTATGACAGCGGTGAAATTACAGATAGCATCCGCGATGTCACGCATACTGTCAGTCATGGCTGTGCGACATGCTCTCAGCTCCCTCAGACCCTGTCTGGTGTACCTTTCCATACGCGACTGTGCCTGCATGACAGCCCGAAACATAGCTGAGGTTGACAGACCTCTCTGGGCACGTCTGCCAGATGCAGTACGCCCACGGATGCTCCCACGAGAACCCATGGGCAACTGTCTGTGTGGTACCATCGCAGGACCCTGCCCATGGCTGCTGTGTGGGGAAGCATGTGCCACAGATACCACATTACCCTGGTCAATGCCCAATGTATCCTGTCCATCACCTAGGGACAATGGTGACATAGGATGTACTGGCAGGATGACTGTGCGCAATGATGGGGTTGACAGCTGTGTACTGTCAATTGGCTGACCAATGGCGGACCCTGACACACCTTTCTGTGCCATTACACAGATATCATCATTACCAGTACCTGTGGCACCAGATTCAGGTTCCCTGCTGCAGGACACCAGAGCAGCACCAGAACCTGTGGGAGGAAGACAGGAAACACAGTTTACAGTGTCCACACAAAGTTACCAGTGATGCACTTATGCACACATGCACACATGCACACGTGGACACATGCACACATGGACACAGGCACACATGCACACATGCACACATGCACACATGCACACGTGGACACATGCACACATGCACACGTGCACACATGCACACATGCACACGTGGACATGTGGACACATGCACACATGCACACGTGGACACAAGCACACATGCACACATGCACACATGCACACGTGGACACAGGCACACATGCACACATGCACACCCCGCAGTATACACACAGAGCACTACTGAGTTACACTAGTATTACTAGCACTATCAGGACTATTATAGGTATTGTTAAACACACTCACCAGCATGGATGGCCTGCCTTGCTGTAACACTGGAGGGACCTGCAGAAATGAGGAGATTAATGTCAGTGGGCACAACTGTGCCATTGATACTGCATATGATACAGTGCAGTAGTACACCAGTTGCCTTTCACACGTCAGCTGCTGATATTGCCAATATCACACCTGCACAATTACATACTATGTTGACAGCTACATACCACGGACACACCTTACACATGCATAAACTAACAGTGTACAGAACAGTCAAGTTTACATATGGCATATTACCTGCACGCTCCATGTTGTGCTGCTGTGTGGATCCAGCCTCCATCATGATGCAGGTGTATTGCTGTTGCTGTTCCGAGGCTGGAGCCACAACACTTAGGAGTAGCCCCTCCAGTCTGGTTAGGGGGGGATGTGTGGCCACCCCACCTCCTGTGGCAACCTGTTGCCTGTGGATATCCGACGCACGCTGACGGACATTTCTGATTAAATCACTGCAGTGATGTTGTACCTGCTCATATGTCCTATTATGCGTGCCAGTGTCATTTACCCTACGGACAAGGTCTTGCCACAGTGCAGCCCTCTCCTGCTGATTCTGGCTGGTGCGGGAAAACAGTATGTCATAATCCCGCACCAGGCTCTGGTGTATCTCCTCATCTTATGCTGCAGAGTAGGCGGGATTACGCTGACGCCCCATCTCCCTGGAAGAGAACACAAACAGGATATCAGCAGACTATGTCAGCAATATATGGCACACATACTATACATGGTACTCAACTGTAGTGATATACTACTACTCCCATATGTAGCATGTGTTTGTCTCTTGTACATGGCCAGATATCAGTGCTCAGCCAACACCTGTGCAACAATACCTGCCACATTCCATACAACATAGTAGCATGCCCCATCGGTCAGCACACTGCGACAGGTCCAATGCACAACCTCACTCTGGGGGTTCATACCAAGGTACTGTATGTGGAACGCCATTCACTAGTGTGATCTGGACACAAGTTACTCGGCCTGGATATACATATCCCACCACCACCACCAGCACAGTAGACTACTTTGATATGTATGTGATTAGACAGTTATTCACTTGTTAGGACTGAGATGGTATCCATGCAGCCCACTGGGCCAGTGGAAGCCACAACCCACACTGCTGACCCCTTTGCGAATGCTTCCCACGGACATCCCAAAGATTGCATGGAACATGCACACACATTTCTAACCCAGACCCTATGCACAAAGGTTAGGCATCCTGTCCGGTGGACCCCAGCCAAAGGCAGATTGTATAACAATAGAAGGAGGCTACTGCAGAACAGAGCAAATTCACATTAAGGAAAGGCATCTGTGGTCAGCACTGGTAATAAGCTACGGTCTCTCATAACAACATCCACGGCCTACTCTGGGAGGGAAATGGCCACGAACACTATAGATAACCACAAGGTCTTCTTCAGTTATGTTACACATATGGACCAAATGCCTCAGATATGCTCTGAGTTAATACACACCTACTTAACATTCACCAAACACACAGATATTGGCAACATTCTTGCAGACAGGTTCGGTGCATGTATCCCCCCTCCTTCTCCCCCACAAGTAGAAATACTTATCACAGCTGAATGTAACCTCCCTATCATCTCACATGTCCAGGTGAGGGCCGCCCTCAACAAAGCAGAACACACAGCATCAATGTGACCTGATGGTATCCCTGGATGTGTGCTACGTGAACTCCAAGAGGACATACAACCGCATATAAGACTGATATTTAACCTTGGCCGTACTACAGGATATGTACCTGAACACTGGCATACAACAACAGTGGTCCCACTCCACTAAGGAGGCACCTCTACTGACCCTGGGAACTACCGCACCATAAGCTTAACTGGCCTGGTCTGGTAAGCTATGGAATTATTCAGTATGGGACGCATATACAGCGATATTGGGTACCTGCAGACACTTGTTCCCTGCCAGTTTGCCTTTGTGATGGGCTGATCCTGCCTTTTGAACCTGGTTGACCTTTCAAAACAGTCACTACAGCCATTGATGAGGGCAACACAATCCATACAGCCTACCTGGACTTGCCTAAGGCCTTCAACACAGTACTCCACTCAGGCATCATAGACAAGCTCATTAGCTTACATGTTACTACATATGTCACATGATGGGTTGCACACTGGTTGACATACAGAATCCATAATATCGATATTGTAGGAGCCATGTCAGACTCAATGCCAGTCACATGTGGTATCCCACAGGCCTCTGTCCTAGGACCCCTCTTGTTTGGCATTTATTTCTCAGATGTAAAAGCGAACATGTGCGGGTTGTGGATGACAAAGTTCCCAGATGACTGCTAACTAAGCGCCATAGTCGTTAAACCAGCTGACACACACATCCTACAGACGGGCCTCACTGCAACAGAAAACTGCTGCCAGGATCATGGCCTAACACTGACTGACATGTAATGTATAGTCATCCCCTTTTGGTGGAACTACGTGCACACAACATATCACATGGACATACCTATAGATACAGACCTATGACACATATGGAGGGTTCACAGTATGCAGAATATTAACCTGCTACTTTACATTACCTGTGTTTGTCGCAGCTGGTTGTGTTACCGCTACTACTGCTTCCTGCTGCTGCTGGCACGGCTTGCTACTGTCACTGCTGACAGCTTAGACTCAGTGTGTGTACCATGTGTTGTTGTTTGTGTTTTTTTTTTTTTCCTCTCACTCTCTGTCTCTGTCTCTGTCTGTCTCTCTCTCTCTCTGTCTGCCTCCAGACAGTGCAATGAACGTATTGCATGTGTGTAGTGTGAGTACTGGATGCTTTTGTAGGTATCTGCATAAGTCCATGTGATGGCCTCTGCACCAATTGTAAACCAGCATTTGCTAATTGCATGCAGCCAGTTGTGTACTGATTGCAGTTCTCACTGTGATTTCAGGACAGTGCTATAAAAGGGTATGTGAGATAGGCATTCGCCTTTCAGATTGTAAGGGCGGGGACCATGCTGGTATGCTGTGGACACTGTTCTGTGAGTGTAAAGGTTAGTATCTCTCTCATGATTCAGGCTGTGTTGTAGATTCACATTTCTCCATTCCTCTCTCCTGTTTCCTGTAGTAAGTGTGTATGCACAATGACACCTACAACTATATATATATATATATATATATATATATATATATATATATATATATATATATATATAAATATACATACATTTATATATGTGCATTAACTGACATTATTATCTACTAGCTACCAACTAGCGTGGCTGTTTCTGTTCACACACTACTATTAAGGAAATCCACTAGTTTTGACAGTAATTCTAAATGACATGCTTTGTGTACTACACATCCTATATTCCCTTTACATTCATTCCTACTATTACATGATATATTTATTTTAGCACAATGTTCTTGTATAAGAGTCATGGCTTAGTGGTAGGTCATGCAGACTACTGTTTCCAAGGTCCTGGGTTCGGGACCGACAGTGGGATTTTATTTTGCTTTTGAACTGACTACAGGACCTGTCAATCAGAGTGACTAAGGCACTTTTAAGCAGTTGTAACCGGGTTAGCGCTGGTTTGGCGGAGCTCACGATGCGCACTGGCGTTTAGCTCCACGCACACCCACCCACTTACAACCGCTTAACAGTGCTTACTCTGGCGCACACCTGCGCTATTTTCTTTGAAAGAAATGAAAATGGGGAGACAGGAAAGTGGTGATAAAGGGGCCACAAAGAGGGTAAGACAGTAAGGAAACAAGCTTGGGATTTGCAGGAGGGATGTAGGTAGGCCCATAGCTGCCCATTTCTTCATCAGCAACAGCTGTGCATATGTATGTAATTTGGTGTGACATTTGAAACCTTCCACCCCTGAGAGAGGTGTCAGGACAACAATAATACTTGTTGTACAGCCAATTGTAATTGATAGTTTCCATGTCCAGCAGACATGTGTGCGGAATGGGCAGCTATGTATGGGGCGTAATTATTTGTGGGCACAGAGTGCCCTTTTTTTTTTTTTTTCAGGTGGGAGTGGTATGTCAGGTGAAGGAAGTCGGTATAGCTGGGGAGGTAGGTTGGGTAGGTCAACAGACAAGACAAACAAGACGCATACAGGGGTGGTGTATGACACGTGTGGGGGGGTTTACACAATTGACGGGGACGGATGTTTGGATATCCAGAGCCCATGAGCCCAGAGATGGCAACAGTGGAACGATATCCCCACCCATGGGCAGTTGCCACTGTTCCTTCACTGCCCAGGACGGGGCTGTGCTGGGGGCTGTGTAGGCCGGGCAACAGGCATGCCCGTAAGTTGTGCCACCTGTGCCTCGAGCTGGCGTAGGGGCCCAAGAACAGAGTCCTGGATCTTCCTACGCACCACAGTCCGGACGCTACGGAGGGTGAGTGGTGGTTCTCCTCCAGCCACACTTGCAGAGGGGGGGATGAGCCCCATCCCCTGCAGCGCTTCCACCCGCAGGTGGCACAGGGCCACCGGAGGAGGGTCCAGACTGGGCACTAGTGCCAGGTGCACTCGCCAGCTGAGGTGGGAGAGGTGGGTTCGCTGGAACCCACCTTCTCTGTCATCCTATGTTTTGCATTATGTCATGACAGTTTGGGTTAGTAACATACAATACCATTCACAATTAGTTGTAACAGCATGCATTAGTATTCTCATTAACCAAACACCCAGATATTCACACCATTGAACAGCAAGCATAACACATGCATAATCTGAACAGCAATACACAGTCCAACAACATGCAGGGTTGACTGATGGCAACAGGCCATCAGGTTTGGATGTATGAACAGGGCAGATGCATCAACGGACATGCAAATATTTATGACCCAACAGGACAAATGTCCAGGGGTGTTAATTGTGATTGCACATACCATTTTCACATGGAATGGGTTATATGTGGTTATAGGGTGAGGTGAAGAAAATAATATTAACACCTTCGAATACCATTACATATGCTGTACATTTCTAATAGCTGCCCATATATACACACTACTGTTCTAACTACAGTTTCCTATATGATAACTACTTCAATTTGGTGATAGGACTGTTACTGCTACATCAATATACATTTTATTGTTCTTCATACACATTCATATCTGGCTTTGTTCAGCTACATCATCCTGCTACATTTGCTTTATATAGCTATAGACAACTGTGGATGTTTGGTATGTCAGACAATCATACTATCTGCATATTGCAGATTGAGAACAACATATCCAGATTTTGGGATACACATTCCAGCTGCAGCAACACTTTGAACAGATTTCACTGTTTGGTTCTGCTTCTCACATTCATTTCATTCTGTACTGACTGCAGTATACTTTATTCAGGGGTTATTACTACTTTATTGGTGGATTCATAACTCTTTCTCACACTCTCTCACTTGTTTTCATTTTACTATTCAGGATGGTACTTACTTCTAGGCTTTATTGACATGTTTTACCTGTAGTTATTACAATCCTTTCCAGCAGTCTCACTTCTGTCATGTTTCAGTATTTCAACAGGGGTATATTTCACACATGTGATTTGCTCATCTTTTGCTGCTGTACTTTTCAGCCTGCTGCAGGTTGTGTACTTATATATTACAGGTGGGGCATCTTTATTTCAGACATTTTCATTTTTCTGTTTGGATTACAGACTGCAACACACTTTTGTAATCAAGCAATACTTGCAAACACTCTTACACTGTTACTTGCACATTCTATTACTTAGTGACTACACTGCACTCTTTTGCTAACTGTCATACTTTTATATTTCTTTACAGTTACTGGGAGTGGATTATTGACCTGCCTGCTGGCGCAACCGCACCAGCCTATCGCCATAGGCTCTGTGGTTCGCAGAACGGACACCTGCAGCTGTAATATAAATGAGGTAATATTGCAATACACATCTCCATAATATCAGCTAGTTTAATTTCTTACATACATAATTAAATGTAACTTACTCAGTAGTGGGGCGTTGGGCATTTGCCGGGCCTCCTGGATCCAAAGGTTCAATTGGTCCTGCTTGCATCTCTTCAGGTCCGCATGGTGGTGACGAACCTCCTCACCAGTCCTTGGAATCCCTGTGGTACTGGTGAGATCATGAGCCAACCAGTCCCACGCCTCAGCCCTATATGCTCCCCACAGGATCTGGCCCTGCATGAGTTGGGCCTCATGATTGTGGACTAGGAGCCAGACCATGTATCTGGACTCCTCAACGCCCCACCTCTGTGCTCGAAAGCAACTACCCTCATCTACTCCTGACATTCTGGCTGCAAGTCAGTTCTACAATCGTTTATGCTGTGTATTCCCGCCTATGGGGCTTATATATGCCGTTTTTCCCGCACATATCTGTGATTGGCCATTTTGGAATTGTATCAACTTCACAAAACCTGCTTTGTCATGCTCCACTTTGTATTCATTCCTATATATTTGCTATTACTGCATTTATAGGTACTGCTGTCATGGCTTAGTGGTTCAGTACCTTGACTATGGTGCATAGTATCCTGGGTTCGAACCTGGCCACTGCTTTTTATTTTTTATGACTGTCTAGACAGGCTGGGGGTGTGTCTGTGTAAAGGCAGTTTTGATACGGCTTGCTCAACGTTGCCCGTCGGTTAGCTTGTTGGCACGGTGCGCAGCTCCGCGCAAATGGGTTACGCTGGTTTACGCGTCATTTGGCTGTCAGCACGCATATTACGCTCAGCTCAGCTAGGGGCACACAGTTTCAGCGTGTTAAACCACTGCTCACCTACGGGCACTCATTTTGCACCTGTTCAACCACTGCTCACCTACGGGCATTCATTTTGCACCTGTTAAACCACTGCTCACCTTTGGGCACTCATTTTACATCTGTTAAACCACTGCTCACCTACGGGCAGATGCACTCACCTTGTTAAACTGTTGCTCAGCTATAGGCACATCTGGCATTTTTTATTATTTTGTTATCTCACATTTCTTCAAAATAAATGGACTATTTCATTACATTTTACATGAACTATGATTTGATATGTGTACATGTTTGTCAGGAACTTGTTTCATGCTTATTTTACTAAAAATAAAAATTGGTGTTGTGGGGGCTCAAACCATGAATGCCTGCTCTTCAGCCGACATCTCTACCACTATGCTATTGCTTCTTGGCTTACTTTGCATATTTAGTTCTTATATCCTTTTCCACTGACTGCTAACTGTGGCTAAGCTACGGGCACACCCGCGCAAACGAGCGCACTCACGGGCAAACATCTTTACGATTTAAAAAAAATATATAACATGTTCATTTATATATTTTATGTTCATAGTCTGTGGGGGCATGTGTTGTGTTGTGTTTATTCACATTTCCATGGCCTCTGTCGTGGGTGTTTACTTTGGGCAATTTTACTCTTCTGGGGGTGTGTCTGCTTGCAGGGCTCGGCCTACAGACACGCCCCCTACTGTCTTCTACGGACCGTGTTAGCCTTCGGTGTGATTCAGCATGCCCTCATGCATATGCATGACATGCTGACGTCACACCGTTTAACTGCAGCCTCCGTGTAAGCCTTGTATCTCTTACACGGAGGCTTTGTGAATCCTGCCCAATGTGTAAGTATGTCAGTAAACAGCAACCTCAGCTGTAAAAGTTTCTGCATGCAATATCTGGTGTGTTTTGCTTCCTAAAAAATGGTTCACAAGATATCTGCATCCTGAATTATGTTGCTCCCCAAGCTGAAGAGAAGTATATTTTGTCCCCAAACTTCCTGCTTTCCTCACGCCTCTATACCCATGCTGTACTGACTAATCTACAAACCTCACAATCCAATGACCTTGAGCAACATAATAATTTATTTATTTATTTATTTTATTTTATTTTATGTTACATTTGTTGTCCGGGTTTGTCTGACTGAGCTGAGAAGCCCATTTTCAGCAGAGACCGGGGAGAAAAGCTCAACAGTAGAATATGGTTTTTAAACAGAGAAAAATTAGACAATAACCAATAATTAATACACAGTATGCACATACAAAAGTGAGTATAGTTTTACACAAGAATATGGCATTGAGGTTGTGAGAAGAGCAAATATAATATCAAATACAACAATACATTAAAGCTAATCAGTAATGTAATAAAGATAATCTGTTAACTTTATATATATAGATTCTGTAGAGGAGAACAAAAATGAGAGAAGTTGAGAGGAGGGGTGATGTCTAATGGAGTTTAAAGGCTAAGATAAGATTGCAAGTTTAGATAATAGCTGAAGGAAGGAGGATTTATGAGATTATATAAGAAGAGTAGGTAAGTGAGAGGGGAGGAGGTAAAACGGGCTTAGAGGCATGGGGAAAGTTTAAGGAGGATGAAAGCAATGTAAGACCATTGTGTTTTTAGGAAATCTCTGGTAGCTGTTTTGAATTGTTTGGGGTGTTTGAAGGATCTAATTTCTAGGGGAAGTTTGTTTCAATTTATGGCAAGGTTTTAGCTGTAGAGGTTGCGACCAGTTTCGGAATTGGGTTTATATATTTGTAGCAGGTTTTGGTCAGAGCTGCGAAGAGACCTAGTTGGGGAGTATTTAGAGATAATAAGAGTTAGGCAAGAACAGAAAGATTGCAGGTATAGAACTGAATGAATTCTCTGTATTTCAGAGAGGAGGAGCTGGTGGGGTAATTCCAGCCAGTCTAAATGTCTTTAGAGAAAGACAGTGGTGAGACCTATAAGTATGGTGTGTGGCGAATCTAGCCACCTTGTTGTAGGTTGATTCAAGTTTAGCTATGAGTGTGTTGTTCAGATTAGTAAAAATGTGACAGCTGTACAACAAGCTAGGAAGAAGGTAAGCATGGGAGAGGGTTCTTTTTGCATTGCTAGTTAACTGTTTGTTGCGGTAAACGATTCCACGTTTTTTATGTGTTTTTTTAATACAGTTATGCAGATGTAAATCAAACTTAAGTTTGTCATCAGTTGCTACGCCTAGAAGTTTAGTGTTAGATTTGACAGTGGTAGATGTGTCATTGAGGGATAGTATAGTAAAAGCTGATTTGAGATTATTGAGATTTTTGGGGAGTTTTCTTAAGGGTTGAGAATTAGTAAGTTGTCACAAAGCCAGGATTCTACAGAATAAAGGATGCTTGAGTACCAGTGTGGAGGTCAGAGGGGGTGTTAGCGATGGTGATGACTGTAGAGTCATCTGCATATTGTATAAGGGATAACTGGGGACAAGAAGTATGCAGATTTGTGAAGATATTAAAGAGTAGTGGGCCAAGGATAGATCCTCAAGGAATTCACATTTTCACTGGGAGGGGAGAGGATAGAGCTGAGAGCCATTTGACAGATTGTAGACTATCAGAGCGGTAGCTAGATAACCAGGTAATAGTAGAAGAAGAAAAATTAAGGTTTGATAGTTTGGCCAGAAGAAGAGGATGGCAGACTGTATCAACTGCCTTACAGAGGTCCATGAATAAGCAAGAGACCAGTTTATTGTTATGAGTCAGAGAAACTGTATTTATAAAAGAGATTAGTGCAGTTGTGATACTATGTTTAGGGCGAAAGTCATGCTGGGTAGATGTAAGTAAGTTTCCTGAAAGAGGTACTATATGACTTGTTTATGTATACATTTTTTCAATATTTATGAAAGAGGGGACAGGATCTCTATTGGCCTGAAATTAGTGATGTCGGTGGTGTTACCTCCTTTATGAATAGGTAAGGTATAGAATTGTTTCCATAAAGAGGGGACATATAATTCAGAGATAGAGCAATTTATTAGGATAGATACAGGGAAAGCAAGGTGTTCAGCTGCAATCTGCAGGAAATAGGGGGTAGATTGTCAGCAGAAGGAGAACAAGGTTTAAGTTTTGAGAGTAAATATTTAATATAGTTGGTAGGTACTCTTTAAAGAGTGAAAGTGTTAGAGGGATTGGGTGAAGGAGAAGATTTGGAAGAGTTGTTAGTATTTGTAGAGGGGAAGGAGTTAATCAACTCAGATAAAGATTCGCAAAATGTGGTTAAGTTCCAGAATTTTTTTGGGTCTGACGTTTGGGTAGAGAGGAGTTTGGTATAGAAAGTCCTTTTTGTCTTTGTAGATATGTTTTTTTACGAGGATTCCAAGTTTTTTATATTTTTGTAAATGTATGGGGAGCTTAGTTTTTATCTACAATTTCCACAACCTGTCTCTATTTTTCATTAGGGTACTGGGAGGATTTATTAACCAAGGAGATATGTTAAATTTGATCCTGACAGTGTGGAAAGGAGCAAGTGATTCAGGATGTTTAGGAAGGTAGAGTTAAATGAATGCGCAGCTTCATCAAGGAGGAGAAAGGTCGGATGTGACCAGTTTATTCTAGAGGGATAGTCTTTTAAGGTTTCTGGGCAGAAGGTGGAAAGTTTGCAGGAGGTAATGTATCTGTGGGGCTTAGTGAAGTGTGTAGTATATCTAATGACTCTAACAGGGGAGTGATCGTTGAGAGAGTTGGGCAGGATCTCAGAATTATGGTATTTGTGGGGGTGGGACACTAAAATCCAGTCTAGAAGAGAGCTTGGGAGATGAGATTTGTTGGTATGAGTGGGTGTGGAGATTAGTTGCACAAAGCCATGCAAGTTGATGAATGAAGTAGTGTTGAGTGCCTGAAGAGTGTGACAGTTAATATTAACTTCCCCGAGAAGGATAGTTTCATTATGAATGTTTTGAGAGAGGTGGGATAGAATGTTTTCAAGGAAAGTAATGTTGTCTCTGGGAGGAATATATACATAGCTACAATGGTGATAATTGTGTAACTGTTTAGTTTAAAGTTGGTCATCAGGAGTTCAGCAGGAAAGAAGGAGGGAGTAGGTCTGTTTAGGCTAGAGGGAGTTAGATGGTTGGAATAGACAATGGCCACTCCACCACCTTTTTTCTTTTGTCTATCAAGTCTAAGGATGTTGTACCCCTGGTGGGAGGATATCACTGTCTTGGTTGTGTGGTTTCAGCCAAGTTTCAGTCAGGGTGATTATATCAGGGGTGTAATTAGCCATCCAGGCATGGAAGCTGCTTATTTTGTTAAGAACACGTCTAAGATTCAGAGAGTAGAAGGATACCTGTTTTCTTATTGGAGTGTAGCTGGCAGGGGTTGGGGGGTTAATATTATCGACTGGAGTAGTGCAGCAGGGACCACCATTAGTATGAATATCACCTGATAGAAGTAGAAATCTTTGGAGGAGGAATTGTTTAAATAGGAGGTGCTTTATTTTTTCTTCTAATGTGGTAGGATGGAAAGGAGGAAATCTGATTTTAGGTAGGGGAGTGTTTAGGGGAAGAATGGATGAGGATATAGGGAAATACTGCAGAGATTGTATGAAAGAATTGGCATTAGTCATAGTAGGATTGAAATGTGGCAGTGTTAGATGGGGGTGATAGGATGTGAGAGTATAAAGAAAGAGTAGGGGAGGTAAAAAGAGAAAGGTTAAAACACTGAAAGGCATGTTGTGGGGAGAGGCAGTAGATAAGCTGGAGGTGGTAGTTAAGGTAAAATGAAGGGTGTGTGAGGAATAGAAGTGGGGAAACAGGTTCGATGAGAAGTAATGAGGTAACCAATTTAGAAGTAGATATTAAGTCTAAATGCAAGAGTGGTGTAGGAGAGGCAGGATGGAGGTATACCTGAGAAACAGGAAGGGGTGGAGTTTAGGGGGGTGGGGTTTGAAGGTGGGACAGGTATAAAGGAAATTATATGGTGGGTGGGTGGTAATGAGGGTGGGTATGGGAGCGAACGGAGCAGGGCTACACCAGGTTCGGAGTACAATGCTTGAAAGAAAAAAAGAAAAATAATCGGCTAGATGCCACTTTGGAAATAAGTTAATACAGGGGCTACTGGCAAGCTTGAAAACATGTTTTACTAGATGGAAAATGGCCAGATTTGTGAAGGCAGACCTTTTGGGGGGGCTAGGGTGTACTTTAGAGAGACAGGGGTCAATTTGAGCAGTGCTAAATGGGTGGCAAGGAGGTGTCAACTTAGAAGCTCCAGTTTAACAAAAAATTAGTTTGCATACTTTTCTTAAGTGTGTCCTTAGGAAAGGCAAGAAAGTGTTCTTTTTTTGAGTAAGTAGGGACCATAAATACCAGTCAACCACTTTTGCAGGGTCTCACTGTGAATTGCAGCTGGGAAATGGCTGGGCAGGAAGCTGTGGAGGGAAAAATAGGATAGAGAGGGAGGGAATAAATTAAGTACAATCGCAGAAACACAGAAAAGTTTAGAAGTTCAAGGTATAATAACTCAAAATAAAGCAAATATAACATTTACATCAAAGGTCAAGCATTCCAGGAGAGCCTAGCTAGCGATAACTGCATTACATGTTGATAAGGATCGAGAACATCTGGGATTAAAAAAAAGCGCTCATCCTGTCCATCTAGCAACAAATTCTAATGCAGTACTACTTGAACGATAAAGTTAATAAAGTCAGAAAGATAAAGTTAATAAAGTCAGAAACGTTTCTGCCAACTTAGCCTTAATGCACACCAACTCCCTGCTCTTAAAACCTTTCATGTGATCTATCCAACTACTTATCCCTCTCACAGCTACTTACTTTACACAAACTCAACTACCAATCTGACCAATGCCCAATCCCAAGTCCCAAGCAAATTTCTTGAGTGTTAGTCTGCAGATAGATTGATCTGCCCTGTAAACACACCGTTTGTCCATACAATGCCATGTAATAATCCCACTGGTGGTATTTATGTACTCCCCTCCTATGTAACTCGACCATGGAAATCCAGCCAACTCAAACACAAATAACTTTACTGGTCTGGACACAAGGCTCTGTTCTTCTTCTTCACCAGGCTATCCCTGCACTGTCTTCAATAGTCTAGACAGCTTTTTCTCCCTGTACTCTCCTCTCTAATGTGATGATTTGCTGAACTATTATATTTAATATACAGCAGGTCTCCTTATATGCTATTTCTTCTTTTCCCTATTTTTAACACTTTCTGACAGTCCACACTCAAAATGTTTTCTATTTACTGTATTATATTCCTCTCTGCTGTCTGCCATTTCCCTAATCTTTTCCAATCTACTTTCCCACCTTTCTCTTTCCCAAACCCACTTAACCTAACTCCTCTAGACCTAGACTGTTCCTCTTTCACCTGTTCTCAGCTGCAAGCTGTCTCTTACCTGAGAATTCCTCCCTGACACCTCTTCTTGTTCTCTGTACTGCATTGCAACTGCTATCCATGGTGTGCTCTCATACTTGATATAGGTTCATAGCTTAGTACTAAGCTAACTGCCCTTGCGAGCCATTTTAAGCCTAGCCAATTATCCCTTGTGAGACTCAAACCCTGCACCTTGTGTTTGTAAGGCAAACACCTTAGCCATTAAGCCACCCTCCCTGTGACTGATTTTCAAAAAAGAACTGACAGGAATCTGCTTTGTTTATGTAATTCTGACTATCAATGTGATTTATTTGTAAATCTATAAGATTAGCTCCTACCTTGCTACTCTTTGCTTATTTATTTATTTATTTAATTCTAGTTTGAGGACTGGGGGAGGTCCACTGGGCTCAAGGAGACCATTTTCAGTGGAGGCCCAGGGAGAAAAGCTCCATAAAACATAGTAGACATAGTAACAGTTAAGCAATTAGTGAATATTATACAGTAAAACATAAGCTCAGTAAAATAGCAACATAGTATAATATTCAATGCATATTTACATGTTTATACATTAGAGAACAGTAGTACAGAGTCACCATTGTAATGAGGTTTTAAATCATCTGAGAATGGTATAAAAGTAACAATTGTAAGAAAGCAGTAAATAAGAGTGATCTCCTATTGCGTATGATGGGAGGTACTTTATGTGTATGGATATATTCATGTATTAGGCAGGATAAGGTAGGTAGAGTGCAATTGCATTTCCTGTTATTGGAGAGGTAGGAATGCAGCTGGGTTTTGAAGTGATCAAAGTTTTCAGAAGTTCTTAAAGAGGGAGGAAGAGAGTTCCATTTTTTGGCTAAGGAAAAGGATAGGAGAAGCTGACCAGCGGGATGATTTGGTTTGTGTACAAAAATGAGATTTTGGTGGGCAGATCTTAGAGTTCTGTGAGGGGTGTATAGTGCTAAGATGTTTGTTAGTGCAGGTCACTTAGTAGTTTTAAAAATAAGCTTGTTGGCTGTAGTGATTTGGAGGTAGTACAAGTAGTTGGGAAGTTCTAGCCATTGTAGCAGGTAGAGAGGTATGCAGTGGTTGGTAGAGTACTTGGACTTGGTGGCAAACTTTGCGGTTTTGTTGTAACAGGATTCCAGTTTAGAAAAGTTGGAGGAAGATAGGTTGGTTAGTAGGGGGCACCATACATCAGTGAAGGTAGTAAGTAGGCAGTGGCAAGGGTCTGTCTTGTAGAAGGGGAGAGAAAGTGGGAGTTTCTGTACAGCATGCCAAGTTTCTGATGTGTTTTCTTAATATTTAGCTGAATATGGGTATCAAATTTTAGGTGTTCATCAATATTGACCCCAAGAAGTTTAGTTTTTTAGTAAAAGGAACAACTTCTATAGTGGAGTTGGCATGGCTAATAATATTGAAGGAGGTTTTGTTAAGAGGGTGAGATTTAGAGGGAGAGAATAGCAGAATTTTAGATTTGTTGGCATTTAGAGAGAGGTGATTTTGAAGCATCCAGTTCTCAGCAGTAGAAAAAGCAGTTTGGGTTTATATGGGAGGATAGGTTATGTAGGAGAGAAATACAACATTTGTAAAATATAATATTTGTAAAGCTGTAAGATTACCTCCTACCTTGCTACTCTTTGCTCATAAGCGTACTTTGTATTATTATGCTATCCTACTAGGAAAATGATTGGATTTTTTTTCTAATCTGTGTACTTTGTCTTTTTCATACTGATGTATGACACTTTTTTCCTTGGCTTCTGCTGAAAAGGAGTTTACTTTGCAAACCCAGGTGGACCATCCTGGTAAAGAAATGTTACTAAATAAAATACAAAACTAACTTTTTGCCCCAGTAAGCAAACCTGATAATAGCAGAAATGTGTTAGGTTCACTATCTGCTTAACAAACACCTGAACTTACTTAACATGTCTCCTTTCCAAATCATACTAGCTCTCCTCTATTTCTACTGTTTCTTTCCTATATACCCTATCATCCTACAACACTAACCTAAACCCATTCACCATTCTCCTACATTCATCTACTTCATACCTTCCCCCCAGTTCATCCACTCATTTCCAACAATATCTTCTACCCACCTCACACAACTTCCCATTACCAAAACTGAACTCCCTCCCCACCCTACATCCTCCCCCAAAACAAAGAAAAATACTACCTCTGTCCCTCCTCTCCTCACTACTCTACATCTATCCTTTCGACTCTTCTCCGATCAGGTGACATTCATCCCAACCCGGACCTCACAACTGTACCCATACTAATGCTGGGCTCACAGATTTATCTACCCCTAGCCATCCCAAAAACCAACCAACGCTATTCCTCATAAACATCAAAAGTATATTAAACAAAATCAGTGAATTTCACGCCTGGATACACCTGCACTCTCCTGATATCCTTACACTCACTGAAACATGGCTAAAACCCGATATTCCTGACATAGTCTTCCTACCCCCTGCTATAATATTCTACTTCTGGTCAGAACTCACAAAAAAGGTAGTGGAGTTGCTATTATGTTCTCAAATCATTTAACTGTAACCCCTCTAACCGTCCCCATCCCCTTATTCTCTCCTACAGAACTACTACTCTCCAGCTGCAAAATTAATGAACACAAATCAGTTACCATCATGACAATATACATACCCCCCCTAGAAATAATACCCCTATACTAGAGAACATATTTTCCTGGCTATCACAATACTCACCTACATCAATTGGCTATCTTTATCCTCCAGCAGTCCTACCACACATATTAATCTTCATGGCTTCTCCCAGTTAATCTCCACTATTACTCACACTAGCAAATCCACAAATAGTTCTTCCCTCTTTGACTGGATACTCATCTCCAATCCTCACAAATACCACTTCCCTTAACTCTCCCTGACTCTCTAAGCGATCACTGTCCTATCAAGGTTGTCAGATTCTTGCCTCACAACAATCGACCCCACAGGTACATAGAGTGTCGGAAGCTCACCAGTTTTCATTCTGATATCTTAAGCAATCATCTCTCATCTGTAAACTGGACATTCCTTAAATATGTATCTCTAGATGATGCTGTCCTTAATTTCAGTTCTGTATTCCTCAATATTCTCAACTCTCTTGCCCCTCTGCGCACTGTTAGAGTAAAATTATTCATATCCCCCTGGCTTACTGAAACCACATGCAGCCTTGTGCAACAAAGGGACAAAGCTTGGAAAGCCTGGTCTAAAACAAAACTCCCTTCCCATCTCCAACACTACAAAGAACTATGCAACCTTACAAAAAACATGTCATTAGCAATAAGAAATACTTCTATAACAATTCTTCCTCCTCACTCTCAACTAACCCAAAAAAATGTTGGCACTCTATCAACCAAATTCTGCTCCAAGGAAACTCATCTGGCTCCAATCCATTTCCCAACAACTCTTCTCTAGAAACAGCATGTAACTTTAATACTCATTTTATTGAAATCATCAGCAGACTGTCTCTACAAACTCCTGTACCAATGTTAACATCACTCCTGATCTACCTTCATCCCTCTATCACACTCAGGCCTTCTCACTGGAATCAGTCTCAACTAACTATATCAAATCATTGCTTAATAAACTAAAAACCTGCTCTACCTCTGTGGATAGCCTACCACCACTCTTCCTTCAGATGTCAGCAAATTCGACTGCCCTCCCCATCTCCATTTTCATCAACTAGTCATTTGCAGAAATCCAAAGTCCCCTCAATCTGGAAAGAATTCTACACAATACCCATTCACAAGGTTGGCATCTCATCAGAACTCACCAGCTTCAGGCCTATTTTTATTTTATCTCCTCTTTCCAAAATCTTAGAGAAATGTGGCCACAAACAAATCTTCCACTGCCTCTTAGAAGAGAACTTGCTCACCCCCACAAAATATGGCTTTTGCCCTAAACATAGCACCTCCACCGCCCATATATCCTTTTTGAATACTATATCCCAAGCCAGAGATAAAAATAAACTCATCTCATCCCTATTCCTAGACCTATCAAAAGTTTTTGACACTATGTCTCACCCTATTCTGCTTGCTAAACTCTCTGAACTTAATCTCTCCAATTCTACCATCACCTGGTTTTCTAGCTACCTCTCAGATCGACTTCAATCATTTAAATGGCTCTCTGCAATATCTCCTACTCTCCCAATCAAGATGGGCATACCTGAGGGATCTATTCTTGTCCCTCTACTATCTGATATAGTTATCAATCAATTATGCACATCCTGCCGTCAGTCATCTCTCATGCAATATTCTGATGACTCCACAGTCATCAACATAGCCAACTCCTTCTCTGACCTAAACACCCTCACTCAAAAATCCTTCTTATCAATTGAAAACTGGCCCTCCAATAACCAGTTGGTTCTAAATCCAAAATAAATAAATAAATAAATACACTCCTGATTTTCACTCCCAAAACTGTGAACCATCTCTCTCATCTCTGTTGAATCTCACACCAAGCTTTTGGGGGTCATCATAGATTACCAACTCAAATTTGATCCACATGTCTCCAGTAACATTAAGAAAACCCACCAACAATTAGGACTTCTGTATAGCAACAAAATATTTATCATCTCCAAATGCAAAATTTATTTATTTTATTTTTATTTATTTTTCAGATTGTTTGTTAGGATGATCCATTGGGCCACAAGGAGCCCGTTTACAATGGAGTCTTGAGGGAAAAAGTTCCAGAGAAGTACTACATACAGATAGCAATAAGACAAATATAATACAAATGGAAATACAAGATGATACAGAGTAACAGGTTGCAATAAAAAAACAAATTACAATTCTTTTTTTTTTTTTTTTTTTTTTTCCAATAATTCTTTTATTTTCAATAATATGAAACAATGCATACAGCAAGAATGAAAAAAAAACATTGTAGTAGTGAACATTAAAATGAGGCGTTGAATAATTACAGAATATAATAAGTATCCAAGCAGTTTAACATAGATATAAGTGAGAAAGAGGGTAAAACATAAGAAAAGCATTGTCATTGATAAAACCAAACAAACTATTATATACAGTATTTACAACATAATGTGCTGCACTTCCACTACCATAATAAAGCTTGAAGTAATAGGAGCAAAAAGCAAAAAAGAAAAAAAATAAGGAAAAGATATTAAAAGAATTGTCATTGGTTCTCCATAAGTTAACAAGGACAAAGGTATATGATGCTTTAGATGTACTCCTGAGGAATTATTCACTAAGAACTAAATCTAAAAGTTTCTTCCATAGTTTACTAAAATAGGCTCTTTTTTTTGGACCTTTTATAATGAATTTATGTGCAGAAATATGTTTATGAGCCATTTCTTTGAATTTTCCCCAACTAAGTTTGGTGCGATCTAACCAATTGCTAGTGATGTATAGTTTAATAAGTGAACAGAGGATAATTAAAATGTGAAGTTGCGTTTTTGATACTTTTGATGTAGGAATGTGAAGAATAGCTGTTTCCCACGAGAGTGTGGAGGTGTAATAGCCCATTTTTTCCAGACGGACTTTCAGAGAACACCAGAGCTTGTAGGAATGCTTGCAATACCACATAATGTGAAGCAAGTCCGCTTTCGGACATGAACAACAGGTGCAGGAGGGAGATGTATTGGCATTAAATTTATTAAGAATTACAGGAGTATAATAAGCATTGTTGTTGAGCATCATTTGTGTATATAGGAGTTTTTTGAAAAGAGAGAGCTCTAGAGTAGATTTTATAGCTGATAATTTTTGATCCTCTGTAATGGTAGGTCCTATGGTATTCCAGTAGTTGGAGAAAAGACAGTTTGAATCGTAAATCATGTTAGTCAATAACTTATAGGAGGATGATATTGTTTTTTTAATGCTTGAAATTGCAGAAATAACTTCAACTAGTTTGTTTAATTCCTGAGTATTGGGAGAAAAGTTAAAAAATTGTGCCAGTATAGTTTCTCTTAGTTGTCTAAGAATAACTGTGTATTTTCTATTAGTACCCAAGATTAACCGTAACTCGAGTAAAGTTTTAGACCTATGTTTGAGAATATCCCATACATTGAGATCTTTGATGAGAGGGAATTTAGTAAGGTCAATCATTACATTGTTAATTTTAAGGTTTGGGTTCTGATGCAACGGTTGCAGAAGAGGTAGAGATCTTTCCATATTGATATCTTTAATAAGATTTTGGAAAAGCCTGATTTTATGTTTCAGAGATTGAGCTAAATTACAGTTGTTCATAGAAGTAATAGATAGAAAGGGAATAGCCTGAGGGTTAATTTTGTTAGATATAACATGTTGATACCAAATTCTAACCCAGGCTGGATAATGCGTTTGTGTTTTGATGTTAAGATTTGAGATAGACCAAACTCTAATTGAGCAGATAATTTTATAGTATAATTGGAAGTTTGGAAGACTTAGCCCCCCTTTTTCCTTAGGGTAGGTTAGTTTAGGGTAAGCAATCCTCACTGATTTAGGGAACCAGATGAAACCAGCAATTTCTTTGTTGATTTTGGTAAAAAAATTATTATAGACTAACACATCCAAAGCATTGAGTTGAAATAGAAGTCTAGGTAAGATATTCATTTTCACAATAGCTGCTTTGGACAGGAAAGCTAAATTCATATGCTTCCATCTTTGTAAATCTTGTTGTATGTTAGACCATGTTTTTAGTAAATTATTTTGAAGCATAGAGGCTTGATTATGTACAAAATGGATACCTAAATATTTAAGGCTATATGTTATTCGGAAGGAGGATTCAGGGAAGTAAAAGGATTTATGGGAGTTAGGGTTTATTGGGAATATATGAGATTTTTTATTGTTTATTTGATAATCTGATCACGAAGAGAATTTCTTTATGGCATCGAGAATTTTGGGTAAGTCTGTATTGGGTGACTGGAAATATAAATTGAGATAATCAGCAAACGCTGATAGTGCAACCTGTGTGTTTAGTATTTTAGGTATATTGTGATAAGTATTCTGAGTAATATAAAGAAAGAAAGGCTCAATAAAAATGTTAAAAAGGAAGGGTGAGAGTGGGCACCCTTGTCTTGTTCCATTAGTGATCAAAATTGGCTCAGATCTCTGTTTGTTAATGTAAATGTAGGTTTTGGAGTTTGTATAAAGTGTTCTAATCATATCCGAAAAGGAATTAGGCACACTAAAATGGGACAAGGTGGCAAACAGAAAATCCCAGTTAACTCTGTCGAAAGCTTTGGGCGTCTAAAGTTAGGGCGTATATTGGATTTCTTCCTTTTTGGTAAATTGTATAAGGAATCCAGGGTTAACGTATTATCCCACGTGTGCCTGTTACTCATAAAACCAGCTTGGTCAGGGGAGATTAAGGACGGGAGAACTTTTTTTAATCTACTTGCTAGTATAGCAGCAAAGATCTTGATGTCAACATTTATTAACGAGATTGGTCTGTAATTGTGGGGATCTGCTTTGTCTTGTTTATTTTTTAATAGTAAAATAGTTTTCGAGTTATTCCAATGTATATCAGTAATACCTTCTTTAATAATGTAGTTAAAGACTTTCAATAGTATGGAGGAGGTATTTGTGCAGAAAGCTTTGAAGAAGTTAGTAGTAAAGCCGTCAGGACCCGGGGCTTTGCCTAATTTTAAATTTTTTATGATGTCCTGGACTTCTTGAATGTCAAACGGGGCAGATAAAAGGGAGATTTGGTTAGTATTAAGAGAGGGAAATTTAATAGAATTAAGAAAAGACTCCATCTGAGGCTTTAGATTATCACTTTTTTGTCCGCTATAGATTTCTGAAAAAAGTTCAAAAAACAGGTGTATTATTTCAGTATCTGATTTGTATATTTTCCCTTGGTATTGAAGGGTAGAAATTCTAGGAGCACCATTATTATTTTTTAGTATTCTTGCTAAGGTTCTTGAGGGCATTTGTGCCCATTCAGAATATGTTGCAATGAATTTCTGTTCCTGAAAGGAATAATTCTGTGAATAAAGTTCATATAGATCTTTCACATTGATCAGTTCTATAGTTTGTGGGTCAGGGGATAATCTCTGACTTTTTTCCAGAGAGGAGAGTTTCAGGGATAAAGTATTTTCTTTTTTCATGTTGAGCTTTTTAAGAAAGGAAGCTTGGCTGATCAGAAAACCCTCATTTCAGCCTTGCATGCCGCCCAATGTATGTCTGGGGAATTTGGGACTCTGTGATATTCAAATCAAGATCTATTAACATGTTATTAATTTTTTAATTATATCTTTATTATTTAGTAAATTATTGTTAAGTGTCCAGTTGGCAAAAGTAAAATCAGGTGTAGTGAACCTAATTATAAGAGAGATTTTGGCATGATCAGAGAAGCATCTGGGCTCGATATTAAAAGTATTCTTAAATTTGGATAAGGGTCTGAGATTAAGAAAAAGTCAAAGGCGTGACCATGATTTGTGACAGTTGGAGTAAAAGGTATATAGATTTTCCTTAGTCGAAATATTACTAAAGGTAATAGTGTCTATAAGATTAAAATCAGATATAAGCTCCTCTAATGCAATAGAAGCTTGAAAGTTATAAGAGGATGATTTGCTTGTGCGATCTAGACTGGGATCTATAACCGCATTCCAGTCCCCACCTACAATGAATAAGTGATTTGGAAATGAATTCAGTATATTATAAATTTCTAAAATAAAAGTCTGTTGTTGTGAGCATGGACCATAAAGATTTAAAAACATAACTGGTTTATCGGTCTGGTAGGGTAGTTGTAAAGTAACACCATCTGCCGTTTGTGTCAGATTTATATTCATTAATAGTTTCCTGGAATTGTTTCTTAATTATGATGGCCACACCCTTGATTTGTGCTGTCACCAGCGCTTATTATAGACCTAATCCATTTTCTATTTTTACTTTTTCCCCTCAGAATTAGATAAGTGTGTTTCCTGTAGAAAACATATCATGAGATTTAAAAACAAGGTGTAATAGTAATTTTCTTTTTGCAGTATTTTGTAAGCCATTTATATTCCAAGAGTCAATGGACCAGCTCATGGGTGTTAAAACCAAACAAGGTATAGGCACATGATATAATTAGTATAATTAAAATAATGTGTGGGTACATTACTTTTGTGTTGGGAAGAGTCTACCCTAGGTTTGCGAAATAAAAAACGGGAGATGGAGAACCACTTCTGTTCTTTAACAGCAAAACAGTTGAATGTAAAGGAAGATGCAGCATAATACTTCTTCTGAAATAACCCGGTGCCTACCCACCCGAACCCCTTAAGTGAAGAAGTATATAGACAAACCAAAAACAACATTAACAACTCTATACATATATACAAAGAAAATCTCATCCAAAAGATTATCAGACCAGATCTCACTTCGGTGCACATAGAGCCTCCGCTTGTAGAGAGTACACCAATTTTCATGTACAGTAAGCCTGACCTAAAGTATATACATATATATTTGTAAGCCTGAACAGTTAAAAACACAGTGTATACAACAAAGAAGCTCTAAGGATACCGTACATAACATATTTGTTACTAGAATCAGCAGTTCTTGTGAGAATGTAATCACAACTGTAATACCGTAACATTGGCATATCTTTAAAATCTTGATAAACTTATCTAACAGTATAATGTGTTACTAAGGATAAAACCCAAATAAAAGAGGTTGTGACTGTTTAATTAATGAGCTGCACATTATAGGTACTTATGAAGCATGTTGAATGAAGATAAGTTTACACTGAACATATTCCAATATTAACAGAACTATTTATAACCTAAAAGTCTTGTTATATATGTGTAACCCACCCTTCATCTATGTTAACCTTTTGCTAATTTTAAGCACTTCAGGTTAATATTTAAATGATCTTAGAAATCCGATTGAAACTACCCCTAGCCTATTAGAATGAAACTATAATTTATTATAACAATTTACTATCAAACTATGTAATCTGAATGTACCCATGAGTATTTTAAACATGTCTCTCTTTAATACCCATTTCTGTGTTAATGGTTATAGATGTTTATAAAAGCTATTAGCTATAACTATACAGTAAAACTATTATAGTAAAACAGTAAAAAAGTAAGACACTAAAGGTATGTATGCAAAAATCTCTCACCCCATAAACAATATTGCTCATAGACAAAAATTCTACAAGAATGCCTTGCTCTATTTTAAGCACTGCTGCTTTCAGGAGAAAAAGTGTATATTTCCAGTCAATAACATCTGTTCTTTATAGGACACATAACATATACTAGAATACAAGCACTCAAATTAATGCTTTACACATATTTAGCAAACTTATATGTGCACCTTAATATAAGCTTCTGTTTTCCTCAGTTTACTTATTTTGGCATAATATGCCAGCACAGCCATAGCACGCATCTCATTACTACAGTCTTGGCTTGATTGTTGTATTTAAACAAACACAAATTCTTACAGAGAAAAAGAAGAAAAAATAAGTATTAATATACTGAAAATATCACTTAGTTGGTTAAATTGCACTAACCAGCTGCACTACATACAAAAAGTCACTTCCTGACTTCTAATACGTGAACATTAAGCATTTTAGCGTTTATTGTAGTGTGTGTTTGTGCCTTTAAACTGCATAATTTTGTACATACTGGGGCAAGGGACTCTGCTTGTTAAAACTTCAGTAACCCTAGCAGCAAAAGCTGATCGCTAACCAAAACTATACAATGGAATATAAAAAAACAGTATGTAGAGTTTTTTTTTCCCTTTTTTTAACATAGAGCGCTGCAAGCGCGATCGATGGGGGAATAGGTTCACTGGCGCGCATATTGTAGAGTCACAGCAAAGGATATCCCGCTGGGAACCCGTTCCTTGTTGACACGTGGATCTACCTTTAAACGGAAAAAAGACTGTTTTAAGTAATTTAAACAGTCCTGGACCTGCTAAACATCTTTTTAAAACGCTGGATAACAAGCGACTGTATAGCTGAAGCCTCCGGTGAGTAGATTACAATTAAGAGAAGTACATCTGTAGAAACGCTCGTGCTGGAAGTTTGTGAGTTTATGCTAGTTCAGGAATCTTGCTAAATACTTTTTGAAATGTCTCTCTTGCTTCAATTAGGGATGTTATAGTGTATTTAATATCGTTTTGGTAGAAAATCAGTGTGCTTGGAAGCATTTGAAACCTAATGTTTCTCTTGATGAGGTCTGAGCAGAACGGGGCTAATTTCTGTCTGCTTTCTTTAATGGAGACAGGTAAATCTTGTGTGAAGTTTATTTTATGCTTGTTCCACGTAAAGTTTTATTTTTTTTTGCATAAAGGATCTGTTGAGTGGTTTGGAAGTTAAGTAATCTTGTGTAAACTTGGCGAGGGCTGTAGCATCTTGTCTTTTATGCAATGCAGTGTGCTCTCTCAATTATAATAGTGTTTCTTCCTTCTTCTGAATGTAAAAGTGATTCAAATATTTGTTTTGTTATAGTAAGCAGGCCTTGGCTGTCATAGCTTTCAGGGAGACCTCTTATTAAAATATTATTGTCTGCTCCTAGCTTCAAGATCTGTAAGTTTTGACTGCAGATCTGACAAGGAGGCTGTTTTGGCACGTAGTTCTTCTGATATAGACTGTATTTGGAACTCATTAGATTGTACTTTTTGTTCAAGTGTGTCTACCCTGTCCACAATTTGGTTGATAGATTTTCCTATGGTTGAAAGTTGTTCGAGAAACTTTGTATAGCTGAGTGGATGGGCTGAAGGGCCTGTTTAAGTTCTTCCATGTGAAAGCCGGGATCTTCTTTGTTACTTGTGTCACTTTTTGAGGATTCAGTATTTTGTTTATTTGTTCTCTGCCTTTTCGAGAGCCTCCTTTTCAGGAGAAAAATTGCTGATGCTTTAGCTTTTATTGTTTGAGTATCCATTATAATAGAGTCATTTGTTGTTTTAATCTGCCTAGCCATGAGGGCGGAGTTATTACAGACAGCAGTAGGCCTCCCTGAATCACTTTGGGAAGAGAAAAAAAAAAGAAAAACCACTGTGAGAGAGCCAGAGATGAGAGTCTGTTTTGCGTTTTTCCCACTTCCAAGGTAATGCAAGTTCCGCAAATATGAAGGTAAAGCAGCTCTTTTGGAGTAAGTATATCTTAAGAAAAGTATTTGAGGTGAGGAGCTCTGTGCATAAGCTGTTCACTAGTCGACCACCATTTTGGAATTACAATTCTTATAAAATATGATTGTGCCAACAGTTATTGTTAGGAGTTATAAGACAGTAGGAGGCTCATAGCAGATATATTAGTCTGTGGAGAGTAACCATGGTTGAGAAAGCTATGTAGGTTGGGAGCAGGAGCATTCCCACTGTGAGTTTAGATGGGAGTGGAGTAAAGTTTTGAAAGCAGAGTTTGCTAGTGGTATGGATGTGTGGTGGTAGTGAGTTCCAATGGCGTGCTACAGAAAAGGATAGACGCTGTTTGCATGGTGGACGGACAGGTTTATGAAGCTCAATTAGATTTTGGAAGTTGGATCTTAGATATCTATTTGGATGATGCATTTGGAAGGTAGAGGTAAGGGAGGGGCAAAGAGAGGGGCTAAAATAAGTTTGTGTGCTTGAATAAGTTGAGTATAGGTGAGGTAATTGGGTAACTGAAGCCAGTTCAGTTAATGTAGGGATTTACAGTGATTAGTAGAGGATCTGTGGCCTGTAGCAAATTTAGAAATTTTGTAGTAGCAGTAAGAGAATTTTGACTTGAGGGAGGATTGTAGATTAGTAAAGACAGCGGCACCATATAAGAGGGATGGATGAGGTAAGTAGTAGCAAGAATGATCCTGGTGGCAGGAGAGATGAAGCGGCAGTGATGGTAGAGCATGCCAAGTTTCTTGGGTATTTTTTTTTTATGTTTACTTGTAGATGGTAGTCAAACTTTAGTTGGCCATCATTGAGGACTCCTAACAGTTTTGCAGTAGAGACTATTTTGAGAGATGTGTTATTTTGGCTGGTGATAGAGAAAGAATCTTTATCTAGGATGGGGGTTTTAGAAGGGGTGAATATCATTAATGTGGTCTTGGTTGCACTGAGTGCCAGGTGGTTGTCTAGAATCCATTGTTCAGTAGAAGAGAAGGCATCCTGAGTTAATTTTGCTAATGAGGAGGCAGAAGTGGCAGAGCAGATTATTGTAGAGTCGTCAGCGTATTGGATGAGTTTAGCATTATGAATTGCAAGATAGAAGTCATTTATGAAAATATTGAATAGGACGGGTACTAGAATAGAACCTTGGGGCATGCCAGTGCCTATCTTCTTCCAAGCCTTCTCTATGACTCACAAATCCTCACCAACCTTCAGACCTCCCTTCTAATGAAACTCAAATCTACATACAACAAAATTGCTACATTTGCCTCAGGTCAATCCTCCCCCTCTCACCACTCTCTTGCCCTCAAAAACTTAAACTGATCAGAATTCCCTCACCAATTACTCTTTACTCAACTACAGATCATGCATACTATTCTGTACCAACCCTCCTCCTGCCCTCACATTGCTTCTCTTGTCTACCTGTATAACCCTCCAAGGTCTCTCCATAGCTGACCAAAACCTCCTCCAACTCTGCACATCCAAAAGTAAAACAGGGCAAAAACTTTATAGCTACCTCCCAGCTCTAGCTTGAAACAAACTTCCTTTAGAAATCAGGAATGTTTATCCCCCACAAAAATTCAAGGTTGCTGTCAAAAACTTTCTTAACATTTCTTGGAGCTGTCACTGCAATCACCCCCCATAATTGCCTCTTTGGGTCTATATTATGTTATCGAATCCCGATAACATTGAACACCACAACACCGACACACAAAGCCCAAACTGCTAATAGGTTAAACCCCCTAAACCGCGAATTTTCAAATCTTGAATCATCATAGTCGGCCAACACCACCGCGCTCTACATACTACATACCCAAACATAATAAATAAAACACATACATACACAAACCAAACCCTACTTCTAACACTACACTAAACCTTACATACATTACTATCTATGCACTTACCTTAACCCGCACCCTAACCCTAAGGTCCGTAACTATTGCACACTTACCCTACAGACATATACCCAAACAAAACAAATAATCCACACACATACAGTTAACAAAACCCTACTTCTAACCCTACACTAAACCTTACATACATTACCTATCTATGCACGTACCTTAACCCGCACCCTAAACCTACGGTCCGTAACTATCTCACACTTACCTAACAGAGTTATACCGCAGATGCGCCAACCATCACACTTCGACATTTCACATTTCGCAGTTTTGTGCTTTCGCCGTTACCGTAGTTTACGCTTTATGTGTCGGTCTTCTGGTATTCGATATTACAGGGATTTGTCAACGTAATATAGACCCGCGTCTTTAGTCTCATATCCTCCTCTTGAACCTGTCTCAGTAACCACCCTCCTTGTGTGTTTCTTACTTCTTAAATCTTCTCTACCACCCAAACCCCCCCTCTTCCTCTCATGTCTACTCACTGGCTGAATTTCTACTCCTCACTACTACACAACTAACATAAATTCTCTACTATCTCCTCCCTGAGTTTCTACAAAATTAACCTCTTTCTCCATTCATGTCTCTTTACAAGTCGCTCACACACTTTTAATTAATTCTACACCTACAGGGACTGCACAGCTCAATTTTAGTTATATATGGTTGCTTATATTTTCTAACCTAAATTTTTTTTATCCTCCTTTGATTACTTAGTGTATCTCTGCAATTTTAGTACAAAATTTAGAGTATACCTTCTTTACATAATTCTTTTTATCATCTCTATCATTGTACATTTTATACTACACATTTGTAATCACTAGTGGAGCTTTTCTCCCCGGGCCTCCACTGAAAAAGGGCTTCTGCCTAGTCAGACTAACCCGGTCAACAAATGTCAAAAAATAAATAATAAATAATAAATGAAAAAAATGAATTGATTTATTTACCAAGTTGGTAAGTGGGCGTTTTCTTCTCAGACCCTTTTCAGCCTCAACTTGGGCCACAAGAGAAAGTGTAATACAATACAAGCCGAACTATAAGCATGTTTTTTGGAGGCTAGGAACAATGACTACCCAGAAAAAATCTACACAGATACTGCAAGAAAAATAAATAATAATATCCAGACCCATGGATGAGTAAAATAAACTCAAATTTTAATAATGTTAAAATATTGATAAAAATACTTAACAACATATGAATGGGCATAGGATGTTACTAGGCTAATGGCCCCAGAGCTTTTTTAAGCCTAGCCATTCATGCCCGATTTTCTCAGTTATCAATGGCTATGGACTAGAATGGCTTTGATATGTGCTTTTGCCTTAGGGCAACTGTAAATTGCCCCTGTCCATAAGTGCCACAGGTAACAAAGCCAGGAGCAAATTTGCAGTCTGCCATCTCTTGATCCAAACTGCATTTGAATAGGCTTAGACAAGAGCTCTGTTTTACATGAATGGGGAGTCTGTTCCAGAGAAGGAGTGATTTCTGACAATCATACCTGTCCTTCCAAGATGTTTTGTTTATGTCACAGAAGAGGTTTTAATCCCAAGATCAGGTAATTCCACTGTTGTTTGTTTTGTGCATGTATAGCAGATCCATCAGGGCTGGATTGGACAGTGCCGTGTAGGTTAGGCATAGATTGTCTCTCAGTAGTATGTAGGAGACTGAGTAAAAGGACAGGATTTTGAGGCAGTCTGCATAGGACATATTATTTACACACTGTACTTCTTTTAGTGAGGAAGCTCCTTGCTCACTCCAGCTGTTGCAGATGCTTGGTCAGGTACATGCTGAATGGTGCAATGTACTCTATTATTGGTCTAATGAGGGTTGAGTATAGTGGGACTCTGATCTCTTTAGACTGAGATGCCATGCCCTTACTTACAAGTTCTGCCAAGTAGAAGGATTATTTCATCACCATGGACACATGGTCATCAAAGTTCAGGTTACTGTCAACTTGAGTTCCCAGAGCCTTACCACTGGGTTTTCTCTTAGAGGAGTGTTATCAATGGTGAAATTTGTATTGGAGGTCATCTTCTCAAAAGGTATAATTATGCATTTTTTGCATTGAGCTTTAGGCCATGGCTCTGCCACCAGCTATTTGTCTGTGTCATACCCTCCCACAGGATAGCTACATCTTTTGGGGATTCAATGATTGCACCCATCTTGCAGTCATCTGCATATTTAGCCAGCCAAAGGCCCTCTACATTTACCTTGACTTCAGTGAAGTCTATTCCAAACAGGAGAGGTCCCAAAACTGATCCCTGTGGGACACCACTAGTAACAGGCATCTTGGTGAAGGTTGATTCCCCCATCCTAACTTCATGTGTCCTATTTGTGAGCCATTTGGCTATCTATCAGGTGACACAGGGATTTATGCCGAAATTTGTGAGTTTGTCTATAATACCTAGTGAATTATTGTGTCAAATGGCTTTTTTCCAGGTCAAGGTAGGCAGTGTGTACCATTTTGCCCTCATCCATGGCTCTAATAACCTTCTCGAGGAAGTCCACCAAGTTTAGTAGGCATGACCTGCCCTTGATGAAACCGAACTAGGATGGGTCCAGTGTTTGAAGATTTCCTATGTCGTTGTTTGTCAGGTCCATAATTCTTTCCATGGCCTTGCATATAAGACTAGTCAAACTTTATGGGTCTGTAGTTCCCTGGATCTGTTGATGGCATTCCTTTGTGCACTGGGATGATCACTGCAGTCCTCCATTCCCCAGGGACAAAGCCTCATTGGAGCCTGTGGTTGATTAAAGATTCCAGTAGGCCTGACAGGTCATGTTTCAAGCTGTTTAGGAGGCATCCTGGGATATTATAAGGACCCACTGATAAAGTGTTTTTAGCTCTGGAGAGTGCAGTGAAGACCTGTTATTTAATGATAGCTGGGTGATAAATGGTGATAGTTAGGTTTGAAATCTTAGAGGGTATTTCTGAGGGGGTGAAAATTTTATTGGTCATCAAATTTTCTATATCCCCTGGTTCGGTATAGGAATTTCCATTTACCATTAGTTTAGCACACTGATGGGTGTTTCATTTAAGGCTGAGTACATAATTGAAAATTTCTTTATGGTTATCCTTATCCTGGGATGCTATTTTTGCCTCAAGGGACTGCTGTTTCTATATACTTATTTACATGCTTGTACCAGGTTTCTATAAACACTTCTGCATAGGCCACTGTGTTCTCTGACTTAAAAGTGGGGCTTGGAATTTAGTTATTCCATTGCTTATATGGAGGTAGCTAATATTGGAAAAAGTTCTTACAGGTTCTGGAGTTTGATGGAACTTCAGCCTTTATACTTATTTTAAAGGCGACTCTTTGTGATCTGATCTGATCAGTGAGGACTTTACACAATGGGGGTGCAATGTTCCTCATATTTGTGAGTACCAGATCCAGAATATTTACACCCTTAGCAAATGTTCAGACTAGCTGTTCTAGGGTGTTTGCAATAACTAAATCCAAGAATCTTTGGGCATGCACATTAGTGGTTGTGTATGTATCCCAGTTTAAGGTGGGATATTTGAAATCAGCCATCAATATGGTGTTGGGCTGAACTGTGAGTGACTCCAGTGCATCCATGTACAATGTAAGGCTATCCTGGGTCATAGCTGGAGACGTTTACTAGCAGGGATATGGTATTCAAATATACCTAAAGTTACTTGGATAAGCAGTAGCTCAAGCATGTCATATTGTTTGACCAACCTTGAGGTGTGCTTACTTTTTATGTAGATTGATAACCTCCACCTCTTGTCTTTTCTTGAGTGTTAGCTGGTCTAAATGTGTGGAAGACATTATAGTCTTATACCGCCAGAATGCCATCTGTGGCTTTAAACTATGACTCAGCAACGGCATAGATGAAAACACTTTCCAGGGTGAGAAGCGCTTGCAGGCAGTGGAACTCCTTGAGACTCCTAGCATTGAGCAGTAACACCTTTAATTTATCTTGCACAAAATATAATACATTGGAAGGTTAATCAGACTGGCATTGCTTCAAACAGGCACTAAAAGGGTGGATAATGTTATGCCCAATATCTCAAAAATCCTGTGGAGAAAGGATCATCCCTGGCAAACTAGAGTGGTCTGTCAATCATGTCCTCTCAAGCTGACAAATACTGGACTCCCTTAGAATGACACCAGTAAGTAAGCCAACTGCTAATGTAAATCATCTCTTTATATTGTGTAGATTTATACTGTTAACTGCCGTTGTAGGCTATTTTTAGCCTAGCCAATGACCCCATGTTTGTTTCAAACACAGCACCTTGTGTCTGTAAGGTAAACACCTTAAACGTTATGCCAACCTCCTATCCTTGGATAAGGTAGAATGCTGCTCAGTTCAAGGCACTACCAGCCTGGGATGCAGTCTGAGAGCTCTATCATGTCTCTCATCATATAGCCAAGAAAAGATCATCTATCCCAATATCTACTCAAATCAGAACTTCTTAAGGCAGGCCAGGAGCACGTGATCAAGCCATTGAAGATAAGAGCACCTCAATAGCTTAGAAAGAAGAAAATAGTTGAGCACTGAGTTTATGGCTTTTAACAAATGTGGATTATTGGATTAATTTATTTATGTCTTGTTTACTTTAAGGGAAAATTAATCTGATTGTCTTTTAGTGGGATGTTATTTTTGACTCCTGAGTTCTTGTTGGTACCTTTCTCTGCATAAACGATCATTAGGTACGCAGGTCAAAGGGTGGTAGTTATCAGACTTCAAGTAAGTTGTTCCCACCACTGTATCTTTACCATCTTGTCATGTGAAGCATTTAGTAGCATTTAGTACACAGTACAGACACTTCTGCACATTCTCACTGAATGAGTCTCAATTCAGAATCCAGAGAGTAACCTTGCCCATCCCAAGATTAAATCAAATAATCTGCCATCTTCTTTCTCCTTACATACAGTCAACCCTACAACACTTTTAGTGCCACAGGTGTAGCCCTGGCTTCTAATACATACAGTCAACCCTACAACACTTTTAGTGCCACAGGTGTAGCCCCAGCTTCTAATACATACAGTCAACCCTACAACACTTTTAGTGCCACAGGTGTAGCCCCAGCTTCTAATACATACAGTCAACCCTACAACACTTTTAGTGCCACAGGTGTAGCCTCGGCTTCTAATACATACAGTCAACCCTACAACACTTTTAGTGCCACAAGTGTAGCCCCAGCTTCTAATACATACAGTCAACCCTACAACACTTTTAGTGCCACAGGTGTAGCCCCAGCTTCTAATACATACAGTCAACCCAGCTTCTAATACATACAATCAACTCTACAACACTTTTAGTGCCACAGGTGTAGCCCCAGCTTCTAATACATACAGTCAACCCTACAACACTTTTAGTGCCACAGGTGTAGCCCCAGCTTCTAATACATACAGTCAACCCTACAACACTTTTAGTGCCACAAGTGTAGCCCCGGCCTCTAATACATACAGTCAACCCTACAACACTTTTAGTGCCACAGATGTAGCCCCAGCTTCTAATACATACAGTCAACCCTACAACACTTTTAGTGCCACAAGTATACAGTCAACCCTACAACACTTTTAGTGCCACAGGTGTAGCCCCAGCTTCTAATACATACAGTCAACCCTACAGCACTTTTAGTATACAGTCAACCCTACAACACTTTTAGTCAGTCAACCTACAAACACTTTTAGTGCCACATTTTAGTGCCACAGGTGTATACAGTCAACCCTACAACACTTTTAGTGCCACAGGTGTAGCCCCAGCTTCTAATACATACAGTTAACCCTACAGCACTTTTAGTGCCACAGGTGTAGCCCCAGCTTCTAATACATACAGTCAACCCTACAACACTTTTAGTGCAACAGGTATAGCCCCGGCTTCTAATACATACAGTCAACCCTACAACACTTTTAGTGCCACAGGTGTAGCCCCAGCTTCTAATACATACAGTCAACCCTACAGCACTTTTAGTGCCACAGGTGTAGCCCCAGCTTCTAATACATACAGTCAACCCTACAACACTTTTAGTGCAACAGGTATAGCCCCGGCTTCTAATACATACAGTCAACCCTACAACACTTTTAGTGCCACAGGTGTAGCCCCAGCTTCTAATACATACAGTCAACCCTACAACACTTTTAGTGCCACAGGTGTAGCCTCGGCTTCTAATACATACAGTCAACCCTACAACACTTTTAGTGCCACAGGTGTAGCCCCAGCTTCTAATACATACAGTCAACCCTACAACACTTTAAGTGCCACAGGTGTAGCCCCGGCTTCTAATACATACAGTCAACCCTACAACACTTTTAGTGCCACAGGTGTAGCCCCAGCTTCTAATACATACAGTCAACCCTACAACACGTTTAGTGCCACAAGTGTAGCCCCAGCTTCTAATACATACAATCAACCCTACAACACTTTTAGTGCCACAGGTTTAGCCCCAGCCTCTAATACATATGGTCAACCCTACAACACGTTTAGTGCCATAGGTGTAGCCCCAGCTTCTAATACATGCAGTCAACCCTACAACACTTTTAGTGCAACAGGTGTAGTCCCACGTCTAATACAGCTGAAATCAATATCACTTAAAATACTACCCAATACAATTCATAACTTATTCTTTTAATTCTATTTCTTAACTTTTATTTCTGTTTCTCAACTTAGTCTTTTAGTTCATTTTAGTTTCTTTGCAAAATGTATTTAAACTAATTAAGTAGAATTCTTTGTGTATTTCTGCATGTTTAGGTCATGTGTTCTAGGCTTGTATTTGTGTAAATATGCTGAAAGTTTAGGTTATTTAAAAAATGTTGCCACAGTGCCTTATCAAATGACAACAGTTTAACATTTTCTGGGTTACAATGTCAATTAAACATGTGGAAGAAACAGACAGATGTAGGCTCTGTAAATAAGAATTGGAAATAGGCACACATTTTCCTTCTGGGTGTGATAAACTCATGGCAGAGGGCCTGTACACTGAAAGGCACAATAATGTGTCACCAGCAGCTGCCTTCCCATAAAAACACAAACCCCACACCCACCTTCGAAGAGGCTCTCAATAAAAATCTACCCAAACAGCAGAGACTTCCAAGGCAGAAACACACTCGACCACCACAACACAACACTAATCATGAGACACATAACTCTCCTAAACAGTGTGACACTCAACCAAAGCCTCTAAGGCAAAACAGCATGCCCAATACACTAGTCACATGTGACTCGATAGTGAGGCACACTGATGTCTCACTCACTAGGTTGAATAAGGAGAAAGTAACAGTCAGCTGCCTGTCAGGTGCCAGGATCTGCCAGATAACGCACAAACTCAGGTCCCTCAACAGCAGGTACAAATATGACTCTCTCATTTTACATGTGGGTGTGAATGACCTAAGACGTACCATCCTGAACTACATGAAAAGAGACATGGAGGAGCTCTCGGATTATGTAGCCCAGGCGGGTATGACCCTAACCTTGAGCAGCCTCCTACCATGACCCAGACAGATATCAAAGTACAAGCAGAAAATGATCTGTCTGCCTGGGATGACATGATTGATAGACCTCGATGCTTTGCCAGAGATGGCCTGCATCTGTCACCTCTGGGCTTCTGGTTACTGGCCAAGGCTCTTGCCACTACTAGTGCCTTTCTTAGGTGGTGTTCCAAAGACCAAATTATCACCATAAAAGCTACAAACAAATGCAATCTGAGGGTCATGTTGCTCAACGCTATAAGTCTAAATGTCAAAATGCACTCGCTCGAAGCACTCCTTAAAATGGAGAACATCGACATTTGTGCTGTAACACAAACCTGGTTCAAGGCAGCAGAAAGCACCACTGCAATACCAGGCTAAAACTCATTCCACAACTTTCGGCCCCAGAAATTGGACCAAAGCTCCAAAGGCGATGGTGTTTCCATATTCATACATGATGTGCACACCTCCAGACTGGTGGCCCAACCTAATGCATCAGAGATACTTCAGGTGCAGCTAACATTGGGTAAGACAGCGATTCAGGTTGTTGCCTGCTATAGGTCCCCAACCATGTCCCAAGACTCACACTCCACATTCCTAAGCACCATGGAGAATATTAGGGCCCAACCTAACACTCTCATACTGGGCAACTTCAAATATCCCTCCATTAACTGGGAAAACTACTCATGTACCAATACAATTGCCAAGCATTTCCTGGAATTCATTAATTCCAATGCCCTGGACCAGCTTGTTCTTACTCCCACTAGAGGTGGCAGCATCCTTGACCTGCTCATTACTAACATGGGCAACCATTGCTCTATACCAAAAGTCAACTCCTCCCTGGTTAGATCTGACCACAAACTAATCACCTTGGAAATCCACATTCCTTCCACCCCCTCCGCAAAGGTAACCACCATGAAAAACTTCTCCAAAGCTAACTTTGGGCTCCTAAAAACAGAGGTGGCTACCTTCATGGCACCCATGCAAATCGAGAATAGTTGCAGAACTGCTGAATCATACACCAATGCACTGTATAAGCACATACCCAAATGCATGGACCGCACCATACCCAATAGAACCAAGATGCTCTCCTCCAAAAAAAAGGAAGCCAATCTGGTGGTTCCCTTCCATAAACAAACTCTACAACAGGAGGAGGAAACTGATGAGGAATAAGGTGAAGTCCCAAGACTGGAAAAACTCCCTTATCACCTCAACAAAAAGTTGAATTCCTTCACCAAATCCTCTAAAGCTAACTATGAAAACAGAATTGCAGCAGATAGTAAAGACAAGCACAAGGCCTTCTATAGTTATGTAAAGAATCTCCAAGGCAATACCCAGATTTTCTCTGAGCTACTGCACAATGACACCTCCTATAACGAGCCAACAGATATTGCCAATATACTGGCCAACAGATTCAGTGCCAACTTTACCCCTCTCTCCCCCACCAAAGGACCAATCACAATACCAGTAGATTGCCAGGCACCCAGTATTACTGCTGCACAGGTTAAAACACACTGTCCAAGACCAAGAATACAACTTCTGTGGGACCTGACAATATCCCTGGCTGTGTTCTACATGAACAACAGAGTGAAATGGCACCTCACCTGTGTACCCTGTTCAATCACAGCCTCACTTCAGGTTTTGTCCCTACCAAATGGCACACTGCTATAGTCATCCCTCTCCACAAAGGAGGAGTGACCACAGACCCTGGGAACTATCGCCCCATTAGCCTGACATGTCTGATATGCAAAGCTATGGAATGCATCATCATGACCTAATAAACAAGGATATAGGGGATCTCCAAACTCTGGATTCCACACACTTTGGTTTTGTGAAGGGTAGATCATGCCTGCTCAACCTGGTCGACTTCTTTGAGTCAGTCACCAGAGCTATGGATGAAGGCAAGGTGGTTCTTACAGCCTACCTGGACCTGGCCAAGGCCTTTGGTACCATTCCCCACTCAGGAATCATAGAAAAAACTCACTAAGTTATGCATCAACCCCTATATCACTAGGTGGGTTGCAAACTGGCTCATAGATAGAACCCACAGTGTGAAAGTAGCTGACTCCAAGTCAGACTGCCGACCTGTCATGAGTGGAGTCCCACAGGGTTCGGTCCTGGGTTATCTCCAGTTTGGCATCTACTTCTCTGAAGTCCAGGTCAACATGAAGGGACTCTGGCTGAAAAAGTTCACAGACGATTGCAAGTTAGGAGCTATTATTAACTCCTCAAATTATCTTGACATCCTACAAAAAGGCCTCACTGAGACCAGAGACTGGTGTCAGAACCATGGCCTTATGTTCAGTGCCAAAAATATATCATCATCCCCTTTGGGAAAAACCTGGTTCCCATGAATTACCACATCGATGGTAGTCCACTAACTACAGAAGGAGTTATAGGAGATCTGGGAACACAGGTTGACAGCAACCTTTCTTTTGACGACCACACTGACACTGTAGTCAGAAAGTCCTTCTATGTGGCATATCTCATTACTAAGGGTTTTGCATCCAGGAAGAAAGAGGTCATTTTTCTCCCTCTACTCTTCCCTCATTAGGCCAATCATCGAGTACAATGCCCCATTTGGCATGTACCTCACTAGATACCTGTAACAACTGGAGAGGCCGCAAAAGTACCTCACAAAGAGGATCCTAGGCCTTAAACACTTGTCCTATATGGACAGACTCAAAAAACTCCAACTATTCTCTGTCTCATATCACCTACTTTGTGGCAATCTCTGCTTGATTTACAAATCCATGTCAAAACCAGCTCTGTTAGAAATGCTACATCTAGAGAAATCCCAATCCCTCTGCACTACAGGCTCCAGAGACTTAAACCTCATTACCACAATCAACAGAACAAGCTGGAGGGACAGGTTCATAATACAGAGACTGCCCATGCTATAGAATAGACTTCCCATACATGTTAAACAGAGCACCTCACTGGCCCTCTTCAAGAAAAATCTTGTTGAGTGGATGGGAAATAGAAAATTCACCCCGGGGATCACGCCAGTGGTTCTACTCATGGGCTTGGTTTGTAAAGGCTCCAGGGCCATTAGCCTAGTACACACCTATGAACCTATGAATGTTGCATTGGGGACTGAGCACACATTACAATGTAGAAGTAGCTGAGAAGCATTGAAAACATGAACCACAAAGCATTACAGAGAATGATGAAGTGTATATCACATGAGATCGACCATTACTAAATATATGTGAGAAAACCATGTGTATAGTAGTCCATGAAAAAAAGACAAAAGTAGCATTTATCATTGAAATTGCTACACCTAATGATTACAGTGTCTTATGTAAGTAGTCAATTCTGAGCACACTGCAGATGCTACAAAGAACATTTAGCTCACATCAAGGATTGAAACAATACTAATTTCATGAACTTTAATTATACCATAACTGAGGAATGGGGTCCATCCCTGTCATGGTATTAGAAACTGAAAATACTTGGGAGAAATTAATCCAGGGAGATACATCTCAGGTCATTTACACCCTCATGGTCTATGACTTGTGATTCAATATTCCGAGTGCATGTGTGATCTGGAGGATTCTTGCTCCTGACAGGCAACTGACCATGACCAAGTCCTTGCTCAGCCTTGCGAGTAAGGCTTCAGTGTGTATCATAATAGAGTCCTCCAATAACCAATATATTGGGTTGTGTGGCAGTTTGCCTTAATGGCTTAGAGGCTGAGACATTGTGAAATGTGCTTTTGTGTGTCACAAGGAGTGTTGTCTTTGAAAGAGTGTTTAGAAGGTTGCTGAGGGCAGTGTATGTAAAGCCTTTGAGGTATGGGTAGATTGCATTTAAGAGCCTCAGCATATGTGAGTTTATGTATCTGATTCATAGTAGGTATAGTGCAGGGGTCCACAACCTGCGGCTCTGGAGCTGCATGTGGCTCTTCCACCCCTTTGCAGTGGCTCTCTGTAGCTTTGAAAAATAATGGCCACTCTACTGCACAACACACACACAGACACACACACACTGAGAGTGATCGAGTGATGGACTTTAAATATTGCTCTTATAAACTTAGAAACTTGCTAGAATAATCCAATTTCTCTTGCCATGTATTCCACACACACTGAGATCAAGTGATCCCCTGGCAGCAGCAGCTTCTCCTCTCAAAGTCTTACCACAAGAAATCTGGACGGAGCCACAAATAAAGGGGAACAAAGGAACAAAAATAGGGACAGACTTTAAATATTGCTCTTATAAACTTAGAAACTTGCTAGAATAACATGGTTTCTGTTAACATGCATTTTCCACACACACACACAACACACACACACACACACACACACACACACACACACACACACACACACACACACACACACACACACATGCACACACACAGTTAACTCTCAACTGTGCAGATTTTTGCAGACTGTCCTTACTTTTGCCTCATATTTTTGGTCTGTTTCTCATAAAATTGTGGTTTTCTTGCAAATCATTGATGGATCATGTCAGAAAAAATAAACAGACATTTGAATTTCAGACTTCATACCCTTCAGAAAATTAATGCTAATGCAAATCTGTTATTCTATCAACTTTCTAAGTTTAAAAGAGCAGTATTTAAAAATGTTCCTATTTTTGGGCTTTTGTGCCCCATTATTTATGGCTTTGTCCAGATTTCTTGTTCTAAGAGGTCGAGAGATATGACACAGACGCGCGCACACACACACACACACACACACACACACACACACACACACACACACAAACACATAGACACATACACTGAGAGCAATTGAGCAATCAAGTGATCAAAGGAAGAAAAATAGGGATGGATTTTAACTATTGCTCTTATAAACTTAGTTCTTTTATAGTTAGTATAACTATATATAAAACTTTATACACTGTTATCTTCATTTTAGGGGTCAAATAGGTTTTGTGGCTCCTGATGAATTTTATTTGGTGAGACACAGGCCAAAAATGGCTCTTTTGATAGTGAAGGTTGCAGATCCCTGGTATAGTGTGTGTGTTTCTGTTACTGGCAACCTGTGTGGAGACATCAGTGTCTGTATGTAAGAGCTTTGCTTCCAAACACACAGTGTAATTACATTCCTTACATACTATGTCAGTCTGCTTAAGGTAGAATAAATTGGTTAATAGTAAACATGAGTAATTCCTACATTGCCTTAGGATGCCCATTTCTACCAGGCTGGCTACAGAGACAGTAGGAAAGTACACATCTATCTATGGCTGTGGGTCCTCTTTTTGTGATTTGCAAGGGGGTGGTGCAGTCAGGGTTTGGAGTTGCTGAGCTGGAGGATAAGTCTAGGACTGATCAAAAACAACACTCTTGGGATAATGTTTCTAAGCAGGCAAACTAGCTGCTCCACATTCAGCTAGATACTTGATAAAATAGCAGAGGTAGTTTTATATGGAAAATGACAACTCTATGTGCCTTTGTCTAGACAGGGCACTGCAAACCACTGCTGTGCAGCTCAGCACAAGTTATAGGAGATGAGTGAGAGAGGAATCCAATCAGCAAACAGTAAGCAGTAAAATGCAATATACGTGTTTATATAAGGCTCACATCCTGCTGCAATTCACAATGTTCTCACTGTTGTGAGTGATACTACAAGACCAGACTAAGGCCACAATCCAAGTAAAATGCAGCAGAAATGTAATAAACTAGGCTCAAATCATTCAGCAATTCACAATTCTCTCACTACTGAGTTATTCTACAAAACTAACACTCCCAGACCAAGTAAAATACAAACTGTAAAAGGCAGTAGAAATGAAATAAATAGAAAGGGTTGGGAGGGTGGCCTAATGGTTACAGTGTTTGCCTTACAAACACAAGGTGCAGGGTTTGAGTCTCACAAGGGATAATTGGCTAAGCTTAAAGCGAGGCTCAGGTCCTGCAAGAACTCACAATTCTTCCTTTACTGTGAGGAATGCTACACAATTAATGCCCCAGACCAAGTTAGGCATGCAAATGACTTTTTTGTTTTTGTTGTTGGTGTTGTGTCTTTCGGCTTTTCCCGGTTAGGGGTCGCCACAGCGGAACTCCGGTCCGCTAATGATTGGCAGTAGATTTTTACATGCCGAATTGCCAACTCTGACGCACAACCTTCAACGAAGGTACGCCCATTCACATATGTCTCCACGCAGAAGACGCTCTAGCTGAGAATCGAACAGGACAACGTCTTACTGTGAGGTGACAATGCTACCACAGCACCACCACCGCAGGATGCAAATGACTTTCTGTTAAAGCTAGGAAAATGTAGAAAAGGACAATACACAATTCAAAATAACACTCCGAATATTGCTGTGTGCACTAGTTGAAATGGAATGATATGTAACAGGGGCTTATTCCAGCTTTTAAGAGTCTAATGGGAGTGCCTTAACAGTCTGAGCTATCACTGTCCAGTAGAAATAGCATTAGGAGGGGCTTACAAACTAATTTACAGTAGGGGTGGGTAGCTAAAAAATCAAAGATCAATGCAGTCAAACAGCTTTAAACTCAGAGCTCTTGTAGCTGAAGAGGAATGTAGTTGAACACCTTAAATACAAAAACAAAGGTACGCCCATTCACATATGTCTCCACGCAGAAGACGCTCTAGCTGGGAATCGAACAGGACAACGTCTTACTGTAAGGTGACAACGCTACCACAGCACCACCACCGCAGGATGCAAATGACTTTCTGTTAAAGCTAGGAAAATGTAGAAAAGGACAATACACAATTCAAAATAACACTCCGAATATTGCTGTGTGCACTAGTTGAAATGGAATGATATGTAACAGGGGCTTATTCCAGCTTTTAAGAGTCTAATGGGAGTGCCTTAACAGTCTGAGCTATCACTGTCCAGTAGAAATAGCATTAGGAGGGGCTTACAAACTAATTTACAGTAGGGGTGGGTAGCTAAAAAATCAAAGATCAATGCAGTCAAACAGCTTTAAATTCAGAGCTCTTGTAGCTGAAGAGGAATGTAGTCGAACACCTTAAATACAAAAACTGTTTCTTATCTCATCCTACTAATTAGGTAAATGTAATTCCTGTTCAATCAGTGAATGCAAAAAAAGAATGTTTCCTAACTGACGCCAGCCAACCCAACTTTTAAGACTTCAAGGAAAAAAAAACTTAGCAGTAAAACAAAATTTAAAATATATAAAGCCAGGAACTGAGCGACAGTGAGGAAATCAAACGATGTAAAAATTAATTAAAATCTCCACTTTTAATGCAAAAATATAAGACAGGATAAGCGCTTTCGCAAGTAGCTTCATCAGATCCATACAAAAATCCAAGTGTTAGTTGCATGCTTATATACCTGCAGATGATGACTCACACTCATGGTTAATTAGCAAACAAGGTACTGCCCATCATTTTTAAAGACATAGATGATGTTTAAAATAATAGATAAAAATGAATATATAAAAGCTTCATAAAATGCATTGCTGAAAGATAAATAATGGCTAGGCTTCAAATTACAAACATATTGATCAGAATATTGTGACTAACTGAATTGTATTAAGAAACACAAAACTATGTATAAATTAAAAAGTAAATACATCTGTATATAATCAGTGTATAACAATTCATTTGACATTTCTACGTTGTTTTAGTTTTGGTCTTATAGAGGCTCTCTCATTCAGGCCAAAACCTTTGTCAGCCCTTAATGAAATAATCCATTGCATTTCCTTACTTTCTGTATAGGTTCTGATATCACCTCCCCTTACATTAGGAGAAATAACTTCTAGCACCTTAAATAAAAAATAATGTTCATTGTTGTTTAATGTAATATGTTTGGCTAGAGCATTGTGCAATGTACCTCTCTTCATATGATAGATATGCTCCCTCATCCTATCTCTTAAGGGGCGATTAGTCTTGCCTACGTAGAATGACGGGCAGGATTGACAGGTATTATACAAAATGGGTTAGCAAATATGAATTTGATGGTAAACTAGATAAACCTTCACTAGTTAAACTCCTTCAACAGCTTAAATCTGATGCAGGAGGTCAGGCAAAAAAGCAACGCCAACTAGGCATATCTCAAGCACACAGGTGGATTGAGGAAGCAAATCGTAGAGAACAGAAGCTTAAAAATTCAAAAACATTATTTTTAGACAAAGAGGATAATAACTTGGTAATAGCGACAGCTCCTCCTCCTCCTCCCTTACCCCCTCCCTTACCCTTTTCAGGATATGAAGCGAGTGGACAGGCTGGTCTGCCTCCGCATTATCCTGAAGTTTCAGCAAAACCACAACTAGTTGTTAGAGATCCTATTGAGACTAGGTCCCGAACACCTAAAACACATAGGGACACAGAATCATACCAAACGGAGAGAAATTTACAGGATGAGAGTGAGGAAGAAATATGCCCACTTATAGAAGTTCCAAATCCTCAGGCAGGACAGGAAGGGCAGGAACCAACACTCTTAGTATATAGACCATGGACACCGGAGGACATCCGGAAGGCTACTGAGGGAATCCCCCATCCGAAAGTTAATTTTACAAAATTTTTAGAAGATTTACAAGGCATGAGGTTAAGCTACCACTTGAATGGGGAAAAAGTAGAAAAAGTAGTAAGACAAATTATAGGTCCGGATTGGCACATGATTTGTGGCGCCTGGAATCCTCGTAATGCAGAGCTTAGACCACTCCCACATAGTGACGCAGAGTTAGACAACAGAGTGAAAGGTCTGACAGACTGAATCTCTGAGAAATGGAAACCCAGAGCAGACTGGACTTGCATTAATCAATGCATACAACAGGAAAATGAGACAATAGATGGATATTATGCTAGATTATTAGAATGTTTTAATAATCATAGCGGTATGTCGGTTCCTGAGAACCAAACAAATGATTCCCTATGAACAACAATTAAAAATGCATTTTAAAAGGTTGCATTGCACCTATTAGTAGCTTCATTACAAAGCATATGATAGATCATGGAACAGGAGGCTACAAGCCTTACTGAATACGCTAGACATGCTGAGAGACATTTTAATAGTAAAAGAAAAAGAAGGCAAGTCTTCACTGCTGAAGACGGAGCTGAAGTATTTGTATTACAGTCAGGTAAAAAGGGCAAGAAAAATACCCAGGGAAACAAACAGTCTGACAAGCAATCAGAAGATTTTGAAGAAAGAAAAAAGAAAGGTGAATGCTTCAAGTGTGGGAAAAAAGGACATCTAGCAAGGGATTGTAGGCAAAACAAAAAGGTAATCACAGAAGATAAGGGAGATGAGGACTGAATATATGATAGTGAGGATACATCAAGTGAAAGTCAGAAATCAACAGGAAAAGTTAATAAACAGAAAACACATGTAAATGTGATAGAAGGAGTAGAGGAAGTGTAAGTAGATATGGAGGATGAAGAAATTGAAATTTTGGACTTAGCATTATTGAGCTTAGAGCTCTACTTGGCAGATACGAAACCGGAAGTTACACTTCTGGTGGAGGGAAGGGAAGTCAAATTCCTGTGTGACTCAGGAGCGTCACGGACTTTGATACACCCCTCCAAGTTACCAGAACAATCCGAATCACCTGATTATATACTAGTAAAAGCTTTGTACTGGGATGCTGAGGGGAACAGTGTAGTTAGCTGTTCATTACCTCAAAAATTCCTTGCATTGTATAGATCAAATCGGTTGCCACATGTCAGCTTGACAAAGAACAAAGGTGTTAAATGGGCAGATTTAGGAGAAAAAGTAACAAGATGAGAGAAACAGACTGATTTAAAACTGTCAGAACAAGGGATACAAAAACAAAAACTAAATTGGTTGACACAGGCACATCCAGCTGTACACTTGCAATCTAGCGAGAACAGCTGATTAGCATTTTTATTAAAAGAAAAAGAAAAGGCCTTGTGTGAAATTCCAACTACTCTTTGGTCAACAGGCAAGTCAGATGTGGGACTTATTCGAACAGCAGGACCAGTTACAATTACCCCAAAGTCAGCTTTTAGACCACAGAAAAGACAACACCCTTTGAGAAAGGATGCAGAAATAGGAATTAAGCCTATAATAGCAGCATTACTCAAAGAAGGAGTACTGGTAGAATCTCCTGATTCACCATGTAATACACCCCTATTTCCTGTTAAAAAAGCAAACGGGGAATAGCGGATGGTACAAGATTTACAAGCTGTAAACAATGCAGTAATACCTAGAGCACCTACGGTGCCAGACCCACATACCTTGTTAAACGATTTAGAACCACAACAGAAGTATTTCTCTGTGGTAGATATTAGCAATGCTTTCTTTTCAATACCTATACATCCTGATAGTCAATATTGGTTTGCATTTACATTTCAGGGTAGAAGGTATACGTATACTCGGCTACCACAGGGATATTGTGAGAGCCCAACAATATTTGCACAAGAAATGGCTAGCAACATGGCAGGATTTACCCCACCAGGAGGTAGTCAAATTCTACTTTACGTAGATGACATCTTGATAGCAGCACCCACCCAGCAACAGTGCAGGGAGGATACTGTAGCATTATTGAAATTTTTAGCAACACAAGGACACAAAGTAAACAAAAGTAAGTTACAACTTTGGAGAAAATAAGTTAGATACCTAGGATATGTAATATCCAATAAAGGTAGAATACTAGATGAGGAAAGAAAAACAGCGATTTTGCAAGCACCCAAACTAACAACCAAGAAAGAAATTATGTCTTTCTTAGGTACAACTAATTTTTGTCAGAGCTGGATACCAAATTATGCTTTGGAATCTGCTCCACTGACTGACTTAATATATAAGACACCAATGGCAGCACAAGACATTTTACAATGGACAACTGAAGCAAAAATGGCTTTCTGCAGGTTGAAGCAGTTAATAGCTTTTTCATTAGTTTTAGGACTTCCAAATTATCACAAACGGTTCATTCAGACCGTAGATTGTAAGCAAGGGTATATGACGTCAGTATTGACGCAACAACATGGGGACAAGCAACGCCCCATAGCCTACTATTCATCACAGTTAGACCCAGTGGCGCGATATTTGCCTCACTGTGTACAAGCAGTAGTTGCAGCCGCAATGGCAGTACAGGCTTCGGCCTCAGTGGTGTTATTCCACCCTCTCACATTGAGAGTGCCTCATGCAGTTGCAATAATTTTACTGCAAGAGAAAGTGGCATACCTTTCTCCTGCTAGACATCTTTCATGTATGACTATACTGCTGAGCCAACCTCATATGACAATTAAACGATGTACGACATTGAATCCATCAACATTACTTCCAACTCCTGCGGAGGGCACACCACACAGCTGCCTGCAGGAAATTAAACAGTTAGCTTTATCTAGACAAGATCTTACAGATATGCCCTTGGATAATGCCGAGGTGACATATTACATGGACGACTCATGCAGAAGGGGTCCTACAGGAAAGAATCTGGTGGGGTATGCAGTAGTTACAAACACTGAAATTTTAAAAGCTCAATCCTTACCACACAACTTATCTGCACAAGCATCGGAATTGATAGCGTTGACAAGGGCATGTACTTTAGCAAAAAATAAAAGTGTGAACATATATACTGATAGTTAGTATGCTTTTTCTACAGTGCATACATCTAGTGAAAAACCTATTAATCATGCGCAATTTATTTTGGAGTTATTAGAATCTATTCAGTTACCTACCAAAGTAGCTATTTGTAAATGTGTAGCTCATACAAAACAGCAGGATAAGATTTCAAAAGGCAATGCATGAGCTGATGCAGCTGCAAAGCAAGCAGCCTCAGACTCAGAAACTTTACTTTTAAATGAGGAATTACAACCCTCTGAGATTTTAGATTTAGACATGTTAAAAACAATGCAAATGCTTACTACAAGAGCAGAAAAACAAAAATGGGTAAAACGAGGTGCAATTCTTGAGAATGGACTGTACATTTCCAAAGAAAGAAAACCGATATTGCCGTCTAATTTATTTAGATATGCAGCTTTGTTGAGCCATGGGCAGTGCCATGTCTCAACAGGGGGGATGGTACAGTTAGTAAATCGAATATTCCAAACATATGGATACACAAATTACACAAAAAATTTTGTGCAGCTTGTCATACTTGTAACAAGCATCACGCACAAGGGCATTTAAAACCAACCAAGGAAGTTTCCTATACCACCATACCCGTTCCATACTATTTGTATGGATTTCATAGAATTGAATAAATGTGAAGGGAAAAAGTTTTGTTTAGTTATTGTAGACATGTTTTCTAAATGGGTAAAAGCTTTTCCAACTAAAAACCCGGATGCAGCAACAGTGGCAAAAGCCCTGATAAAAGAAGTAATCCCTAGATTTGGCATTCCGGAGAGGATTTATAGTGACAATGGCACACATTTTGTGAATCAAACGATTCACCAGCTTGGGAGATTTTTTGGTATCTCCTTAAAGAACCATTGTGCTTACCACCCACAGTCAGCAGGACTGGTGGAAAGGTACAATGGTACCCCAAAAAATAAACTTAGGAAGCTAGTAGAGGAGACCCAAAAGAATTGGATATACTGTCTGCCTTTAGCACTGCTGAGTATGAGAACGGTTCCAAATGTAAAGGGTTTGACTCCCTTTGAAATGGTTTTTGGGAGAGCATATTATGTGCCTCAGTGGAAAGCTCTCATGCCTGCAGACCAAGAGGCTGACAGTTCATTAGCTAGTTATATGAGGAAACTGTTAACAAATAAATCTGTTTTGCAGTTTAACTCTTTTTCAGATAAGGAACAGACCAGACCGGTGGAAGCAGTCTTGGCTCCTGGAACATACGTCTGGCTGAAAGTGACGAAAAGGAAGAATTGGGCGAGTCCAAAGTGGGAGGGACCGTACCAGGTTCTGTTGGCAACGCCTACTGCAGTTAGAGTGGCTGAGAGGACGTCCTGGGTTCATTTGATGCATTGTAAACCGGTAAAAAACTTTCGACTTGATAAAAACTTTGTGACTGATACACAACCAGACCGAGATGGCCAAAAACAAAGCGGATAGAAGTTTAGATCAACCCCAAAGATGTTGCATAATCATTTTGTTGAGTGTACATTTATTGACTGTAATTGTGACAATTTTCCTCTTGCTGTGGTTTATCCTACACACAACCACACAAGTGAAAGTGGGAAGGCGTGATAAAATGTCTATAGACTGGCATCCAAACTTTAACACATACCTAGCCATGAAACGTGTGTATGCAGAGACTATGAACATTTCAAATTGCTGGGTTTGTACAGCTATACCAACAGCATATGGAGGACTGATAATGTCCGCTGTCCCTTTGGGGATAAATGAGACTTGGGAGAATTTACTTTTCAACACAGAAACTGTAAGATCACAGGACAAAATAGCTTTATTTTTACCTGTCACACAAAAAGGAGTTGTATGTTTCTACAAAAATGACACTCTCCAGGTGGGCTGGAGCAATTGTAATATAACCATATCTTACCGATGTTATATTAAGAATAGTAATGGCAATACTTTTTGCAATATTAATTATGACTCATATTTAAACTCATTGAAAACAACTATGAGTGACATTCAAAAAAATCCAGTTTTGTTTAAACAATTGTCAGTTATAGATCAGAAAATGTTTCATGCAGGGCTGATGCGTATTAGTACTAAAGTAGAAAACTGTTATTTTATTTGTGGAAAAAAGGCATATAAATGGTTACCTGAGAATTGGTCCGGCAGTTGTTTTTTGGATTACTTGGTTCCGGCAATAAGACATACTGCAGAATTACCTTTGGGTAAGATATGAAACGTAGGAAAAACAGCTCGAAAATCCGAAGGTCCAGTTAAGAAACCTGTGAATCCAGTTGGGAAGATTGAAGCTGGTTGAAAAGACCATAATTCAGTAAAAGATAAAAGTGAATTGATTCATATGGACTTGAGTGACAGTGTTATATCCTGTGCAGGAATATTCCCAGCCTATGGAGCAGTCAAATCGATCTGGGAGCTGAGGAAGTTGTCGAAACTTCTCAAAGTAATGAGTAATGCAACTTTTTCCGCCCTAGAATTGGTGACTGATAAACTGAATGCAATGAAAACTGTTGTGCTACAAAATCGGATGGCTCTTGACTACACCCTAGCGGCGAGAGGTGGTATGTGCGCGCTTATCAAAGAAAAATGCTGTGCTTTTATTCCTGACAATCGTCATGAGATAAATAACCACCTAGAGGTAATTCAGCAAGTATCAGCCATGACTGAACCAGGCCCAAACCCACTGATGGACTTTTTCCAGAATCTATTTGGGGGGTGGGGTTCCATCCTAATGAATATTCTAATTGCCATTTGTGTGGGTATACTCCTAATAGGAGCATGTGTTTGCTGTGAAATTCCCTGCATGAAAAGATTAATCAAAGATTTTGTTGATGTATCTGTTACTGAAACTTTTTACCAAGATATTAAAATTAAAAGATTGATTTCAGATGATGCTTTTTCTGAAGTATAGATTAAATGACTCACCTAGCTGAAAATCCTGAGTGGAAAAGGCTAGGAGATGAAATGACACTATGCATACTTCAAAATAGAATAAAAAGTATTAATAGGGGGGAAAATGTTAGAAAAATGTGTATTTGAATACATGAGAAATGCTAGTTTAAAAGCAAAGTAGTATATAATGCATTTTATTCTATTAATCATATAGTAGTAAAATTAATTCATGTCTAAATGTGAAGTAGTTTTGAAACTGCAGTGTGGCTTGAAGCAAAAGCTGATCTCTGACCCTGACAGAATGCTAGCTTAGCAAGTTTTAATGTTTATGCTTTTCATAAGTGATTATCTGCTGGGTCAGGAAATTAAATGTGTGAAATAATGAAATCTTCTGCTCTTTCCTGTTGGAATGATCTGGCCTTGTATATGTGTTACTTAGATAGCACGCAGCTGTGTGAGAAAGTGTAATAGAGAACAAAGACATGCATTAAAAGTCTGAAGCTCCTATTGTATTCGAACTGATATGAAACCTTGAACAAGTAACTTTACAGAAAGACATTATGACTGACCAGCTGGATAGCAAGGCCGTATTGTATCTAAAGGAAAAGTTTTTTTAAATATGCAGCATCAACAGATTAAATGAATAGAAGTTTGTAAGCTAAAGTGATGTAGATGCCCTGTGGCATATCACGTCAGTAAGGTGGGCATAGCTTGAATGTTAAACCTATATAAAATTGTGTGCTTCCTGTTTCATGTCAGACAAAATTCTGTACTTGTATGTTTTTTTGCCTCCTGGTGTACACTAGTAAACTTTTGAATCTGAACCTCCTGTGTATTGAATTCTTAATTTTATTTAACACTTGGATAGAAGGAAGTTTCTCTGTTCACTGTGAGAGAGGGAGCTTTGAGCAGCCTATCTGTCCCTGGAGGAGTGGTTTCAGCCCAGAAATTAGTAGTTTATTGGCCATTTTGGGCTAATTTCTCCCTCTTTCATTTCCCTGCTATAAAACCCGCATTTGCAAGGTTTTTATGCTAGTATACAGCTCAGAAAGCTCCTGCATGGTGCCGTGCAGAGTTCTACAGCAGCAGAGAGACAAAAGAGAGACTTTGGAGTGATTAAGTATAATTTTTCTGCATTTTCTTGCTGTCTTTAGCTAATTCCTCCTAAAACGCCGATTTTCTAGAGTTTCTGTGATTTAAAAAGCTTGTTTCAGCTACACATTGTACTTATTTTACTGCTTGCACTTTAACAAAGTTGTTTTTGTGTTTAAATTACCTGTTTAACTGTTGTAGGCTACACACTCAAGTGTGATAACCATTTCTGTGCATTTAAAGTGTTTTTTGATTGTATCTGCTTTATTTTCTGAAAAAAACAAAAAAATATATACTTGTTTTCCAGCCTTTCTAAGCTAGTATAGTCCAGTTTTCAGGTTAGTGCTAAATTCAGGGCTGTGTTACAAGTTTCTGTGTTTACCCATACCTTACTTGGATAGAAGGAAGTTTCTCTGTTCACTGTGAGAGAGGGAGCTGTGAACAGCCTATCTGTCCCTGGAGGAGTGGTTTCAGCCCAGAAACTAGTAGTTTATTGGTCATTTTGGGCTAATTTCTATTTCTTTCATTTCCCTGCTATAAAACCCACATTTGCACAGTTTTGCACACAGTGCCAGTTAGCTAGGGTATAACTATTCCCGGATCCACAAAGTCTACTCTTCAATTTTTCCCTTGGAACTAGACAAACTTTCAACTTAAGCACTCAAACCATTCACTTCTCATACTGGCACTTGCTCAAAACTCATAGCAAACACTAATAAACCTTAGCACTAGACCCCCCCTATACTGTAGAGAAGGACAAGGCTCTCTATTCGACCTTACCAGCCAATCAGTAAAACAGTTCACTACACCTATCCAGGCATGTCCAAAGGGCAGCTTCAGGTGTACTCTCTGGTCCAACTGGTGAATCTGGGCATTTTGAGGCAATGTTACAATTGCTTCATGTACACAGACAACCCTCTCCTCCTTCCACCAAACACTAATACATGTGAGAGATGCAATTATACAGCCAAACTGGAGGCTAAGCGCTCTCAACCCAAGACTGGACCAGGCAGTCAAGAGGTGAAGGGAATGACTTGCATTACACCACCAGTCTTACATAGACCTATGAAACCAGCACTGGCAAAAAACACACATAAATACACGAAAACATACTCGGAGGCTCTAAATAAAAATCTGCAGAAGCAACAGAGACCTCCAAAGCAGACATCCAAGCAACCTCCACCCCCCAGCACAAACCATGAAACACATACTTCACAAAACCAGTGTGCCACACAATCACAGCCCTTAAGGCAAAATAACATACGCAACACACTAGCACACTAGTAATGGGTGACTCTATAGTCAGGCACAATGACGTCCCGCTCACTAGGCTGAACGAGAAGGTTACTGTTAGCTGCCTGTCAGTTGGCAGGATCCGCCACATAACACAAGCACTATGGACACTCCAGAACAAGTACAAATATGACTCTGTCATTGTCCATGTTGGTGTGAATGATCTGAGCCGTACCTCCCTGGACTACATGAAAAGAGTCATGGAGGAGCTCTCTGATCACGTAGACCAGGCCTGTATGACCCTGACCCTGAGTAGCATCCTGCCCTCACCAAGAATGATACCACGGTAGAGAGAAAAAATGATCAATTTCAACAATTGGCTAAGCTTCTGGTGTCATTCAAAAGGGATCCAGTGTCTATCAGCCTGGGATGACATGTTCGAGAAGCCACGCTGCTTCACTAGAGACAGCTTGCACCTGTCACCCTTAGGCTTTTGAATACTTGCCAAGACTCTTGCCACCCCCATAGTGCCTTTTTTAGGCAAGGCTCAAAAGACAAACCCACCACCGTAAACAGCACAAGTAACAAAAAACTGAGGGTAATGCTACTCAATGCCAGAAGTCTAAACCTCAAAATGCATGCACTCGAGGCACTCCTCAGTATGGAGAAAATCGTTATATGTGCAGTAACAGAAACCTGGTTTAAGGGTCCAGAGAGCACCCCAGCACTACCAGGCTACAACTCATACCATACATTTTGGCCACAAAACCCGGACCGAAATAGAACAGGCTGGGGAGTATCCATATTCATCAAGGATACCCACAGCTCCAGGTTAGTGGCACAGCACGATGCTTCAGAGATCATCCGTGTGCAACTAACAATGGGTAAAACTGCTATTCAAATTATAGCTTGCTACAAATCACCCAACATGTCCCAGTACCCCCACTCCGCATTCCTGCAAACACTGGGAAACATAAAGGTCCTACCAAACACCCTGATATTGGGTGATTTCAATTACCCAAACATTAACTGGGAGAACTACTCAAGTACAAACTCTCTTGCCCAACATTTTCTAGAATTTATTAACTCAAATGCCCTGGATCAACTGGTCAACACACTCACCAGAGGTGACAACATATTGGACCTGGTCATCACCAACATGGACGACTGGTGTTCCACACCAGAGGTCAACCCCTTGCTGGTTAGATCTGACCATAAACTAATCACTCTGGATATCCACATTCTGCCACCACCCCCTGTCAAAGAAACCACCGTGAAAAACTTTTCAAAAGCAAACTTCACGTTACTTAAGACCGAGGTGGGAAGTTTCAAACCCCCATGCTAAAGGATAACGCTGTCCAAGCTGTAAAATCCTTTACTAATGCACTCTATGGGCACCTAAAAGAATGCATGGATCGTGCTATCCCAAACAAAACCAAAACTCACTTCTCCAAGAAAAGGAAACCAGTCTGGTGGACCCCTGTCATAAACAAGCTATACAATAGAAGGAGGAAACTAGTACAGAAAATAATAAAATCCCAAGAAGGGAAGACATTCCTGATCAGTATCAGCAAGAAACTACGTTCCCTCATAAAATCATCCAAGGCTAGTTTTGAAAGAAAAATTGCCATGGACTCCAAAGATAACCACAAGGCATTCTTTAGCTATGTCAAATATCTAAGTGGCAATTCTCAGATCTGCATGAGTTAGTGCAGAATAACACAAAATACACTGAACCGACTGATATAGCCAACATCCTGGCAGACAGGTTCAGTGCAAACATCACCCCCCTCTCAGCCCCAAAAGGGCCCATAACTATACCAGAAAAATGTAGTGCCCCTGAAATCACAGACTCTCAGGTTAAAACAGCCCTCTCCAAAGCCAAAAACACAGCATCAATGGGACTGAACGGTGTCCCAGGCTGCGTCCTACACGAGCTCAAAGATGAACTAACCCCTCACCCAAACACACTGTTTAAACTCAGCCTCTCCACAGGCTATGTGCCCACAGAGTAGCGCATAGCAACAGTTATTCCACTCCACAAAGGTGGAGCCACAACGGACCCTGGGAACTATCGCCCTATAAGCCTGACTAACTTGGTTTGCAAAGCTATGGAGCGTACCATCTTGGATCTCATTAACAGAGACATTGAAAACCTCCAAACACTGGACCCTACCCAGTTCGGCTTTGTTAAGGGTAGATCATGCCTCCTAAAACTAGTGTACTTCTTTGAGACAGTTACCAAGGCTATAGATGAGGGAAAGTGGTCCACACAGCCTACCTAGGCCTGGCAAAGACCTTCAACCCAATTCCCCGCTCAGGTATTATAGACAAGCTCACCAGCCTGAACATAAACCTCTATATTACGAGATGGGTTGCCAACTGGTTCACGGGCAGAACCCACATGGTAAGAGTTGCGGGAGCTAGGTCTGACTCTAAATCAGTTACAAGTGGCATTCCCCAGGGCTCAGTCCTAGGACCCCTCCTGTTTGGCATATACTTCTCAGAGGTAAAGGCAAGCACAGGAGGACTATGGCTGACCAAATTCACAGATGACTGCAAACTAGGGGCTATAATCGACTCTCCGGCTGACATAGACATCCTCCAAAAGGGTCTCACTGAGACAGATAACTGGTGTCAAAACGATGGCCTCAAGCTAAATGCCAAAAAGTGCATAGTCATCCCCTTTGGAAAAAACAAAGTACTCACAAACTACCACATAGGTGGTAGCCCCCTAAATACGGAAGACGTAATAAGGGATCTGGGGACCCAAGTAGATAGTAACCTCTCCTTTGATAATCACATTGCCAAAGTGGTTAGAAAATCCTTCTATGTGGCCCACCTAATCACAAAAGGGTTTGAATCCAGATTGAAAAAGGTAATTGGGCCCCTCTATGCATCACTCATCAGACCCATCATAGAGTTCAATACCCCATTTGGGATGTACCTTACAAGACACCTGCAACAACTGGAAAGACCACAGAAGTAACTCACCAAGAGGATCACTGGCCTCAAGCAGATGCCCTATGCAGCTCAACTGGAGAAACTCCAACTGTACTCGGTTGCATACCGCCTACTCAGAGGTGATCTCTGTCTGACATACAAGGCCATGTCCAACCCAGAAATGATGGACATGCTCCACCTAAAGAAAACCATATCCCCTCGAGCCACACGCTCCAGGGATCTAAACCTCACCACAACAATAAATAGGACGTGCTGGAGGGATAAATTCCTGTCCCGGTGACTTCCCATGCTCTGGAACAAGATTCCAATCTACATTAGGCAGAGCTCCTTGCTAACCGTCTTCAAGAGAAACCTTGACGAGTGGATGGAAAACAAAAAGTTTACCCCAGAGATCACTTCAATGGCTCTGCTGGACAGAGGCACAGGGAACAAATCTAAGGGGGCGGCAAAAGCCAACACATTCCGGCTAGGCTTATAAATGCCTTCAGGCAGATATCCTAGTACCTACCTATGAACCAATGAACCTATGATATTTGGAGTGTCCAAACATTACCACTGAATGTTAATTCCTTAATACACATATTTAAACTTAAATAGACAATGCAAGAGGTATTGTTTCATGATATTAAATGTCTACCTCATAGTTAAGAAAGCTACATTTCCCTTTGAAAAATAAAGCATATATGCCTAATATTCTTTTTTTCTCATATGTATAATTTAGCAAAACTCTTTATATTTCTCTTTTTAATCTTTTGTATCCCAACAGGGACTCTGTAGTCAAGTTTAATATGTATTATGCCATTAAAATGTGAATCTTAAGAGATCACAACTTTTGCTTTACCCCAAAAATGTCTTGCTAACTCTCTGCAGGTACTGTTAACATATATACAAAATGCACCCAAAGTCAATTAATATTTGTCAATATAAGCACTTTTTCCCTTCAGCAATATTCATCACACATGTGATGGATAGTGCAATCACTGCTAACTTGCTGTGTCTTATCAGCCTATCTCTAGATGTGTCTAATTCAAATTTGTTGCATGTTGTTCACTTGAATAACTCATGGTTACTTTTGAAAAGCTACGTCATCCCATAATTGGCACTGCTATGTTAACTTGTCTGGATACTTAACACATAAATATTTTATAGTTGGATATAGTATTACTGATGTATAGAGTGAACTGATAATATTCCAGGAGTGACCAATAAAGAACACCAGGCCTACCAACCCATTATCTTCATTATATTGTTTATTTTTATTTATTTATTTATTTACATTTGTTGACCGGGAGAGTCCGACTGGACACAGGTCCATTTTCAGCGGAGGCCTGGGGACAAAAGCTCCACATTAAGTATTACTTACATTATACAGTTGAAAAACATAGCATTTAAAATATAAACATTAGTCCAGCTGAGGACGTAAGACAAGAATAAAACATAGATGTAAAAGAGCTGTAGAACATAGTACAGTTTTAAAATATGGTGACATATACTAAACACGGTTACAAATGTAGTTGAGATTCATCACTGAACAATTGATACAATCTGTTTTTGAGGTCCATAACAGCCATTAGCAGTTGTTGCTACAAGAAGTTAGTACTATGTGGTAGGTAGCTGGGAACATGAATAGCCAAGCTTGCTAAGAGTAGGTTATTGATAGGGGGCCGAGAGAGGTAGTGGGTGGGTGGAGTGGATGGCATTAAAGGGGGGGGGTTGCAAGGGCATATCTGGCAAGTTTTTAAGTGTGATTTTAGTAAGGATTTGAAGTGGGTGCAAGAAGTTACAGAGGTAATTGAGGATGGGAGGGAGTTCCAGAGTTTGGCTATATTGCAGGAGAATAATCCTTCTCCAGCAGAGTTATTGGCTCTTGTGACCTGTAGGAGGTTTTTGTGGCTGGATCTTAGTGGTCTCATGGTTGTGTAGGGTTGGAGTAGATTCTTATCTTATAACTTATATTCTTCAGCCAGAAGACAGCCATCCAGTCTCGGAGCCCCTAGATTTCATAACAGTAAGTAATGGTCAGCTTTACTGAATGCATCAGTAAATTAAAGGTACAAGATGTTATCATGTGTACCTGGGTTTATAATATTCATCATAGTGAAATCTTTATTTGTCAAAAGACAGAAAGCCTAACTATTGTATAACACAGCAGTTAGCCTTTCAACTCTAGCAGTAAAGTTAATCATATTTAACAATTCAGAGGAAACAAGTCTATGTGCATGAGTAAGGACAGCAGGTTTGCAAGAATAATATTAATACCTTACTTCTCTGAAAGTAACTGAGTCTTGCTAAACTCTAGGCTGAATACTTATATATGGCCATCCTTTCTGAAACTGAATGCTAATTATTTGATGCAGTCTGTAGTTGTGCATAACTTGCACATGATGTACTTCTTCAAGGGCTGTGGTCTAAGTGATTCAAAACAGGTCAAGCTTAGAAGTTTTCCTATGTCAGACCCTTTGATTTTCCATGACACTGTCATATTTCCCACAGTTAATAGTCTGGATTACTTTGCTTCCCTGGTTAGTTGAATAAAGGATCCTATATTTTCTGATGCTTTAGTAGCTTTAGATTGCTCAGTAAATACAGATTATATAACAAAGGACCCCTAATTCATTTGTTAACTTTATGACTTGGTATATTCAAAAACTGCTAAACTAGTTCTTTGTTAAATGTTTTACTAGAAAGTAAAAAAAAATAGGGTGAGTATACTCTTCTTCAGCTCTCTCGCCCAGAGGGAGTATAAATCTACCCTAGTAGTTACATTGGTATATATAAGTAATACACAAGAACAAGTAGTATAAATCCACTCTAGTAGTTACATTGGTTTA